>NW_018403786.1:2939-6048 GCF_002113885.1 Mizuhopecten yessoensis | reverse complement strand
TAAAGTAACAATCGCGCTATATATCTAACAATCTATAGTAAAGTAGCAATCACGCTACATATCTAACTATCTATAGTAAAGTAACACTCCAACTACATATCTAACAATCTATAGTAAAATAACACTCCCACTACATATCTAACAATCTCAAGTAAAGTAACATTCCCACTACATATCTAACAATCTATATTTAAGTAACATCCCCACTACATATCTAACAACCTATAGTGAAGTAACACTCCCACTATATATCTAACAATATATAGTAAAGTAACACTCCAATTACATATCTAACAATTTCTAGTAAAGTAACAATCCCACTACATATCCAACAATCTATAGTGAAGAAACAATCCCACTACATACCCAGCAATCTATAGTAAAGTAACACTCCCACTACATATTAACAATCTATAGTAAAGTAGCAATCACGCTACATATCTAACTATCTATAGTAAAGTAACACTCCAACTACATATCTAACAATCTATAGTAAATTAACATCCCCACTACATATCTAACAACCTATAGTGAAGTAACACTCCCACTATATATCTAACAATATATAGTAAAGTAACACTCCAATTACATATCTAACAATTTCTAGTAAAGTAACAATCCCACTACATATCCAACAATCTATAGTGAAGTAACACTCCCACTATATATCTAACAATATATAGTAAAGTAACACTCCAATTACATATCTAACAATTTCTAGTAAAGTAACAATCCCACTACATATCCAACAATCTATAGTAAAGTAACACTCCCACTACATACCCACTACATATCTAACAATCTCAAGTAAAGTAACATTCCCACTACATATCTAACAATCTATATTCTATAGTAAAGTAGCAATCACGCTACATATCTAACTATCTATAGTAAAGTAACACTCCAACTACATATCTAACAATCTATAGTAAATTAACATCCCCACTACATATCTAACAACCTATAGTGAAGTAACACTCCCACTATATATCTAACAATATATAGTAAAGTAACACTCCAATTACATATCTAACAATTTCTAGTAAAGTAACAATCCCACTACATATCCAACAATCTATAGTAAAGTAACACTCCCACTACATATCTAACGATCTATAGTAAAATAACACTCCCACTACATACCCAACAACCTCTAGTAAAATAACACTCCCACTACATATTTAACTATCTATAGTAAAGTAACATCCCCACTACATATCCAACAATTTATAGTAAAGTAACATCCCCACTACATATCCAACAAACTATAGTGAAGTAACACTCCCACTATATACCCAACAATTTAGAGTGAAGTAACACTCCCACTACATATCCAACAATTTCTACTAAAGTAACACTCCCACTACATATCTAACAAACTCAAGTAAAGTAACACTCCCACTACATATCCAACAATCTATAGTGAAGAAACAATCCCACTACATACCCAGCAATCTATAGTAAAGTAACACTCCCACTACATATCCAACAATCTATAGTGAAGAAACAATCCCACTACATACCCAGCAATCTATAGTAAAGTAACACTCCCACTACATATTAACAATCTATAGTAAAGTAGCAATCACGCTACATATCTAACTATCTATAGTAAAGTAACATTCCAACTACATATCTAACAATCTATAGTAAAGTAACACTCCCACTACATATCCAACAATCTATAGTAAAGTAACATCCCCACTACATATCCAACAATTTATAGTAAAGTAACATCCCCACTACATATCTCACAACCTATAGTAAAGTAACACACCCACTACATATCCAACAATCTATAGTATAGTAACACTCCCACTACTTATCTAACATCTATAGTAAAGTAACATCCCCACTACATATCTCACAACCTATAGTAAAGTAACACTCCCACTACATATTAACAATCTATAGTAAAGTAGCAATCACGCTACATATCTAACTATCTATAGTAAAGTAACACTCCAACTACATATCTAACAATCTATAGTAAAGTAACATCCCCACTACATATCTAACAATCTCTAGTAAAGTAACACTCCCACTACATATCCAACAATCTATAGTGAAGAAACAATCCCACTACATACCCAGCAATCTATAGTAAAGTAACACTCCCACTACATATTAACAATCTATAGTAAAGTAGCAATCACGCTACATATCTAACTATCTATAGTAAAGTAACATTCCAACTACATATCTAACAATCTATAGTAAAGTAACATCCCCACTACATATCTCACAACCTATAGTAAAGTAACACTCCCACTACATATTAACAATCTATAGTAAAGTAGCAATCACGCTACATATCTAACTATCTATAGTAAAGTAACACTCCAACTACATATCTAACAATCTATAGTAAAGTAACACTCCCACTACATACCCACTACATATCTAACAATCTCAAGTAAAGTAACATTCCCACTACATATCTAACAATCTATATTCTATAGTAAAGTAGCAATCACGCTACATATCTAACTATCTATAGTAAAGTAACACTCCAACTACATATCTAACAATCTATAGTAAAGTAACATCCCCACTACATATCCAACAAACTATAGTGAAGTAACACTCCCACTATATACCCAACAATTTATAGTGAAGTAACACTCCCACTACATATCTAACAATCTCAAGTAAAGTAACACTCCCACTACATATCTAACAATCTATAGTAAAGTAACATCCCCGCTACATATCTAACAACCTATAGTGAAGAAACACTCCCACTATATATCTAACAATATATAGTAAAGTAACACTCCAACTACATATCTAACAATTTCTAGTAAAGTAACAATCCCACTACATATCCAACAATCTAAAGTGAAGAAACAATCCCACTACATACCCAGCAATCTATAGTAAAGTACCACTCCCACTACATATCTAACAATCCATAGTAAAGTAACACTCGCACTACATATCTAACAATCTATTGTGTAGAAACACTACATACCCAACAATCTCTAGTAAAATAACACTCCCACTACATACCCACTACATATCTAACAATCTATATTTAAGTAACATCCCCACTACATATCTAACAATCTATTGTGTAGAAACAATCCCACTACATATCTAACAATCC
>NW_018403786.1:0-109 GCF_002113885.1 Mizuhopecten yessoensis | reverse complement strand
ACTACATATCTAACAATCTATAGTAAAGTAACACTCACACTACATCTCTAACAATCTATAGTATAGTAACACTCCCACTACATATCTAACTTTCTATAGTAAAGTAACA
>NW_018403785.1:231257-232017 GCF_002113885.1 Mizuhopecten yessoensis | reverse complement strand
GGACACAGTGAG
This sequence comes from Mizuhopecten yessoensis, assembly GCF_002113885.1. Lineage (NCBI taxonomy): Eukaryota > Metazoa > Mollusca > Bivalvia > Pectinida > Pectinidae > Mizuhopecten > Mizuhopecten yessoensis. The sequence continues at coordinate 232,005 of NW_018403785.1, read as the reverse complement.
TGTATTATTTACTCACATGGACACAGTGAGTATATAATTAAATCAGAGGGACAGTTTGTATTCTAACTCAACAAGTCAGCATTGATTTCTATGAAATTATTTGAGCCTTTGCAGGTTGACTCCTGTAATCAGGCTCACATAGTGTCTGACTGAATAGTACACAGTGAATATAATACTAACTTAAGTTTTCTGTGAATTATGTCGAGAGTTTTGTTCCCTAAGCTACAATGCCTGTTTCATTAATTTTCTGAAAGTAAAACATTCAGAACTGTGAAGTTTTATAACATTTACAATTATATGTAGTATTGAATATTTTGATTTATACCACAATGTAATCATTTATTATCCTACAGAATGGGAGGTTGGCACCAGACTATGCCAAAATTGTGAAGAAAGAGGAATGGCTAGAACAGGAAATACATGTATGTATTTATCTTCTATCAATAAACTAACTGTCATCTACTTTGATTATAAAAATAGATATAACTTCCCTATGATTTTAGAATAAATGTCATTATTTGATTTACTGTCTAAACCAGAACCTGTTCAAAACTTCTAACAGTGTTCCTTGATATCCATTGCTATGTAAGTTGATTTGTAATATAAACCGACTGTTAGGACCTGTCTATTTCAAATTAAATATTGGGTCTTATATTCATTTTTCTTATGATTTGTATAAGAATATTTAATGTAGTATTGACACTGCATTAAAAAATTACAAAAAAACGTGTATTTTACATGTATAGTC
>NW_018403785.1:225550-228924 GCF_002113885.1 Mizuhopecten yessoensis | reverse complement strand
CCCCTGACACACTGTCAGACAGCTGAGGTACACCCCTGACACACTTGCCCAGGTCTGTTTTCCAGAACTTCATGTACAGGTATTTATTGGTAGAATGGATACATTGTTGCACACACTGTTGTCACTTTCTCGGGCCAATAGACCTGGAGGTTTTCTATTCAGCAATGAATGTATATCATAAGAGACACCTCCAATACAGGTGGCAAAACAAATTCTTGGCAGACAATATTAAATTGACAAATTCCTGAAGGTCAACTCTTAGCTTGCTTATTAATTTGAAGTAAACTGCTCATTTATTCATCAGGTTTTAAAGTCATTTTTATTTGATGCTTTTTGTACTCCATTTCATATCTGATTATACGTTTACCAAAGTAAGTGGGGTAGCTGTACATGTAATAGGTCAAATTCAACACGTCTTAAAGTGAATCAGGCAGAACTTGGATTGACAAACAGCTGTTTACATCAAATAATTTGTCCTGCTGATATGCCCGAAATTTAACTCAAGCTGACTTCAAAATCTTGTAAACTTGATATAGGAGAGGAGTTTCAGCTTAGCTTGAATTAAACTCGACTAGAATGATATTTGGGACTGAGATTCCAGTTACATCAAATGGTATTACCTAAATTAATTTCATGTCGTATAAGTTGTTCAGTTTGAATTCAGTTGGAGAAGGACCCCCAAACTGTACTGGGCCAAATGGGTCTAGAGAAATGGCAAAAATATTATGTGGATAATTAATGATACTTACTAGTAATCAACAAAAAGCTTCCGAAGTATTCTATAACTGAAGCTGAAGTAGGATTATATTAGGGTGTCGAAACAAAATCCTACATGAGTTGAAATTCTTTTTTATTAACCGGACCTTTACCGTCTAGGTCTCGCTGTGGTAGTTCTGGGTTAACTGAACTAAGTAATCTAATATCAAGTTGATTTAAAGCAGATTTGTTTTTGTTAAATTCTTCTTGCAATAATAATATGCACAGTAATTTAATTTGTAATTTATTCACTTTCTTCTAGCCGGTAAGTTTGGTTGTGAATTCTTGTTTATTTTCCTATTTGGTGGAAAAGGTGGTTTATGGTTATATATAATGAATCCATATGTCTACAGAAACCCATCAGTCTAAAGAATGGTGGTCTAGTAAACACCTTTCATACAATGTTTATAAGGTGGAAACAGTTTTCTATAAATCTGTCCAGAAGATGTTCAAAATAAATCGGATTGGTAACGTTTTATAAACTTCAACCAATGGTAGAATGTTGGAAATCCTTCAGATTGGTGGTGGTGGAAAAAACGTTAATTTACAAAAACATCTATTGTCCTCACAATGATTGTTTTTCTCATCAGGTAGCTTATAAAAATAAAATATAAAATGTGGTGAGTTAATTGATATCTTTTTTATGTTTTGGAACTTTGTTTACATCAAACCGTATGAAATATTACAAAGCTATTTAGTTTGATTGTTATTTGGTAATAAGACTGTGATGAGCCAAACTTTCCTTGTGGGTTAAGCTGACAATGACGTGCCACACGGATGTGATTGGTTTTCTGTAGACAATGCGTGCTTGTTATAGGAATTTCAATGTATGTTGATGTTTGAGGTTCGTGCGCATGTAAATATGTCTTTGTGTCGGAAATCAAGAACGTTGTTATGACAGCATTAGATTCACTTCCTATTACCGTTTTGCTAACTATTGTCCCTAAGGACGACGCTATTCAGTCTCACAGGGACAGATAAAGGTTACTTTATGTGACTGGTTTTATTCTAGTTTATACTTGCAATATGCTTTGTCGTCAATTTGAAAATCTGTTACATTTTTTATCCGTGAATTATATACACTTAATGTTATAAAGTTCATGAAATAAAATGTCTAATATGTTAAATATGTTGTTTAAATGCCTTCTTAACTAGCAATTCTTGATTTTAAACACTTTGATGTATGATTTCATTGGAAAGTGAATTGATTGTGTTTTCAATTACAGCTTCAAAAACATACAATTATATGTAAACCATCTGTATTTAAGTATATGTATACAATTTGTATAGTATCGCATTGCTGTGAGTCTGTCATACATTTACCATGTACTTCATAATAAATTATTTAAAGTTTGCCTATATATAAGCACCCATTGTCCGACTTGTCCCTCTCTCAGATAAGCGCCCACCCCAAAGCTTCCTTAATTGGTGTCTCCCATATAATGTCTACCTCCATTTCCTCCAAAAATGGATTGGTTTTCTGGTTACTTGATTAAAAACAAACTGTCTTCTGAAAATATAATCAAGTTCCCTATCCCTTCCTCGGATTACGCTTGAATAACAAATGTATATACATCATTTTTAGATCTAACAAAAGCCTTCCCTTTGTTAATGTTTCCCAACGGTTGGAAAAGCCTCATGTAAGCATTATTGATGAGACCAGTCTCAAAAAGAAAGTAAAAGATAGGAACTGTACAGGATATAGAGCCACTTTCACTAGGAGATCCATTTGTATTGCTCTATGACAAACTTGATCGGTACAGAAAGTTTAGCTATAAACATTGACTTAGGTGACTGGCTGGTTGGATTATACATTTTATGACGAGTAGGCTGCATGGTTATACTATAAACAATAGTGTATTTGTGGCTATTTCCAATCACTGTTTTGTGTAACATTCCTCCTCACGACAAATCATCCTCATCAAGACAATAGAATTGTGTTCATTCCTCCTCACAACAAATCATCCTCATCAAGACAATAGAATTGTGTTACATTCCTCCTCACAACAAATCATCCTCATCAAGACAATAGAATTGTGTTACACTCCTCACAACAAATCATCCTCATCAAGNCCTCCTCACAACAAATCATCCTCATCAAGACAATAGAATTGTGTTACACTCCTCACAATAAATCATCCTCATCAAGACAATAGAATTGTGTTAATTCCTCCTCACAACAAATCATCTTCATCAAGACAATTGCAATGTGATACAATCCTCCTCACAACAAATCATCTTCATCAAGACAATAGAATTGTGATACATTCCTCCTCAAAACAAATTATTCTCATCAAGACAATAGAATTGTTTTACATTCCTCCTCAGAACAAAGCATCCCCATCAAGACAATAGAATTGTGTTACATCCCTCCTCAGAACAAAGCATCCCCATCAAGACAATAGAATTGTGTTACACTCCTCCTCACAACGAATCATCCTCATCACGACAATAGAATTGTGTTACACTCCGCCTCACAACGAATCATCCTCATCAAGACAATAGAATTGTGTTACATTCCTCCTCAGAACAAAGCATCCTCATCAAGACAATAGAATTGTGTTACACTCCTCCTCACAACGAATCATCCTCATCACGACAATAGAATTGTATTACAC
>NW_018403785.1:191005-221542 GCF_002113885.1 Mizuhopecten yessoensis | reverse complement strand
TCAAGACAATAGAATTGTGTTACATTCCTCCTCACAACAAATCATTCTCATCAAGACTATAGAATTGTGATACATTCCTCCTCACGACAAATCATCCTCATCAAGACAATAGAATTGTGTTACACTCCTCACAACAAATCATCCTCATCAAGACAATAAAATTGTGTTACATTCCTCCTCACAACAAATCATCCTCATCAAGACAATAGAATTGTGATACATTCCTCCTCACAACAAATCATCCTCATCAAGACAATAGAATTGTGTTACACTCCTCACAACAAATCATCCTCATCAAGACAATAGAATTGTGTTACATTCCTCCTCACAACAAATCATCCTCATCAAGACAATAGAATTGTGTTCATTCCTGTTGCAAGATTTTAATATATAGTTTTAATTTGTTATTTTTTGTCTTAGATTCAAACATAGTTCATCGATTTGAAAAGAAAACTATTTGCATGTAAGTGCATGTTTTTGTAAACAGACTATGTAGAATATTTCAAGCTTGAAAAACTTATGAAGAGGTATTTTATAGTTTCTCTGTGTTTGGGTGTGATGTTAAAAACAAGGATGAGATCTTAAATTTGTCTATAAAAACAGGAAATGATCTTAAAACAGCAGACACCAAAATATTTTGCAGACAGTATAAATTACTTGTGTTGACAGTTTTGTGGAGCTAGCAAGCCTTTGCCATCAGGGCTTCAGCTTGCTCATCTTAATGACATTGTAGATCATATTTATATATATATTTGATGCAAATAATTGACAGAGACATTTTGATTTCAGTTTAAAATTAATGGAAAAGATAATTTATTTACCTTCTAACATAACTTGTAATCAAACTGAAATTAATTACAAGTGGATCCCGGCCCTCGTAGTAGTGATAACGACACAAAGAGAGGTTACTGCAATTGCATATTCCTTAAAATTTAGCTGACAGTGAAATGACCTTGGTTTGTGGTGATGAGATGTTAAGACACTAGACACACCCTTGTTTTATGGAGTTCATGTTTAAGTGTTTGTGTTCAAGTTAATATGGTATAGGTTTGTCATATGTAAATCACTTTTATTTCCTGAGAAATACATTTTCGTGTAAATTCGCGTGGAAAGTCGCTCACAAATTCATTTTTTTAAATGCATATTGTCAACCATATTTCGTATTTATTAGCTCATGATTGCTCATGTGAGCTATTGCCAATCCGTGTTCATCAGTCGTCGTCCCTCGTGCGTAAACAATTGAACATTTTAAACTTCTTCAAAACTGCTCAAACCACAGAACGAAAGTTTTGTGCCAATCAAAAAATCTAAGATGGCCGCTCTGACCTCTGATTTGCTGAAACATCTTCAATTTTTTCTCAAGAATGGCATCACTAATTGACTTCTGACTTGGTACAATTGATCCTTAGAAGGTTCTGGACAAGTGTTAAGTTTCTTTCTGATGTGAAAATCCAAGATTGCCACCTCGATCTCTGATTAGCTGTGACATTTTCGACTTCTTCTCAAAAATGGCTTCATCGATTGACTTCCAACTTGATACAATATATCCTTATGAGGTCCGAACAAGTATTGTTAAGTTGCTTACTGATCTGAAATCCAAAATTGCCACCCTGATCCCTGATTGGCTGAGGCTTTTTCGACTTCTTCTCAAAACGTCTCAAGCGATTGACTCCTAACTTGGTACAATTGTTCCATTTGTGATCCAGTACAAGTGTTCTTACTTTTGTTGCCGATCCAAAAATTCAAGATAGATGACCTAGCCTCAGGTTGCCTGAGACATTTTCGACTTCTTCCCTCAAGAATGACTGCACCGAATGACCCATTCTAGATTTGATAATTACAAACCTAGTGCGTTTTACTCAATGGAGTGCCATTTGATTGGCCGAGACATTATTGATTTATTTGAACTTATGTGAGCGTTAAGGCCATTTAGGCCTCTTGTATTTTATAATCTGTTCCATTATAAAAAAAATCCTTGAGAATTAGAAGTTTGAAGCGTCATTGCGAAAACAAGTATTGTGTACTATGTAAGTACTTATGAGGGTAAGTTATGTGTTATAATACTCTACTTATGAGGGTAATTAAGTTATGTGTTATAATACTCTACTTATGAGGGTACGTTATGTGTTATAGTACTCTACTTATGAGGGTAAGTTATGTGTTATAATAATCTACTTATGAGGGTAATTAAGTTATGTGTTATAATACTCTATTTATAAGTGAAGTTATGTGTTATAATACTCTACTTATGAGGGTAAGTTATGTATTATATTACTCTACTTATGAGGGTACGTTATGTGTTATAGTACTCTACTTATGAGGGTAAGTTATGTGTTATAATAATCTACTTATGAGGGTAATTAAGTTATGTGTTATAATACTCTATTTATGAGTGAAGTTATGTGTTATAATACTCTACTTATGAGGGTAAGTTATGTATTATATTACTCTACTTATGAGGGTAATTAAGTTATGTGTTATAATACTCTACTTATGAGGGTAAGTTATGTGTTATAATACTCTACTTATCAGGGTAATTAAGTTATCTGTTATAATACTCTACTTATGAGGATAAGTGACGGATAGGGCATAAAAGTATTATACTATGCAAGTATGTGAAATGGTATATACCACTGATGAAAATAGAATTAGTGCTTTTATACTTATCAAAATTTGTTATGCATATTGTTTGTCGTAGAATTTATTCAATATTTTATGTTGAGTATTTGCGCCAATTATTGAAATACATTAGAGAATATATGATACAATCCTTTTCGTTTCTATTCAAAACAAGGCAAAATATGGCATGGAACTGGAACTTCTCTGTGTTGATAAGGTAAGTTTGATTATTGAATGGATAGATAAACGATGAATGAACAAACAAAAATTGATGTACTCCTTTCTATACCAAGATTACAACTTTTGTGATAAGTGCATATTAAGTGGTTCAGTTTAGCTTTCAAAACAAACGGTTTTATCTTTTCATTTGAAAAGTTGTACTGTTAATTTTACTTTCAAACCCTGATTATCGGTTGTAGTGGAATGGTTGTTATCAGAGCCTCGATTTGATGATCTGTGTAGTTACAACGAACAAGTGACCATGACTGACTGTCATCGTAAGCAAAATAAGCTATGGGGGACATCCATGTTAACGGCTGAATTGGTCTTCTGTTTATTGTTCCTTCTGTTTATTGTTCCTTCGACATACACAAACTTTAACTTACTGTTCGTATAAGTATAAATGCAGATATAATTTTCCTAGAGAGAGGAATACTTGTGTTGTGTTTCTGCTCTATCAATGTATCGTCTGCTCTGTTTCATTCCACAGTATGAAGAGTTGTACAAAATTATCCGCGGGAAAAGGAAGGGATTGAAGGACTTTGCAGAGTGCATCAAATATTTCCCGTTCCCAGTTTCAACTTTTCCAAAAATAGTAAGTCTGTTCTGCAAGTTACTGCTAAGCATAACTTTTACCTGGTAATAAGGGTGAATAAAGTCTAACAATATGTTGATATGATTCCATCTACATAGTACTATAGTTTCAAGACCCGCGATACTAGATATTCAACCAGTTACAAAGCACAGTTTTGCATAACATAAGAATTTGGTGATTTCAACTTTAGGAAACGTTACAGCAGAAAACAAACCTAGACCAGATATTATTAATATAATAATCGTATAGGGATATCTTGATCTTGAATTTGAAACAAACTGCATTATTTGACACTTTAATTCTTGTGTCAGTAAGATAAACATGTTCTATAAACGCCATTTGTTTGGTATTCTATGGAAGAAAATTACGGTATAAGGCTAACGATTCCTACTTACAGCTTGGTCCACTTATGCCTGGATTCAGGGATCTTATTTTCCTGGCCATTGACTTTGGCAAAGAGGATATCTGCCTCCGACTGGCAGATATTGGCGCTGATCTGTTCAGGAAAGAAAAGGTAAATTTGTTACATATAAAATGTCTCAATGATATTTACTAAATATTTATAACGAAAATAGACGGTAGGTTGTCAGATATCAAATTTCTAAATGATATCTAGTCAAGATTAAAAACGAAAGTAGACGGTAGGTTGTCAGATATCAAAATTCTAAATGATATCTAGCAAAGATTAAAAACGAAGTAGACGGTAGGTTGTTAGATATCAAAATTCTAAATGATATCTAGTAAAGATTAATAACGAAAGTAGACGGTAGGTTGCAGGAGTAAGTATTGTTAGAGATAGAGCGAGCATGAGCAAAAGTGGAACAAGTGAGTATCATGATACAAAATCATTCACACAAATGATCATTAATGATAAAGTTTTATGTAGACTAATAACTACTTTCAGTATACGGTTCTGCTTATTGAGATCCATAAATTAAATGAGAGGAATATGTTAGAAATACAACCAGTTGTTCATCTGTGGTGTGTTGAGTTGTCTTTCTTTTTATGTTCCTTTTCACTGACTTCAGAACAAAGTATTCCTAGTGAAGTAGAGTAGACATTGCTATCGGTATAAACTCTATCTCGTTGTGTTGATATATGATAATGAGATTTGAATGATTTGTAGTTAGTTGTGTTACTAACCTAACAGTAGCGTACAATGTTTGGTCTTAGAACAACCAACGCGAAGTCGCTTATTTTTTTTATATTGGACTGGTTTGTAATACAATTCTACAGACATTATAGTCATAATTCTCATGCAACTTTTTATCACCTGTAACACAACTGATCGATCTCTGTGTCATTCACATACAACAGAGTGTAAACGATACCCCAGGATGAAGATGTCCGGTGGACACTTTCCGAGATGTTGTATTATAGATGTTGTTTTATAAATGTTGTATTATATGTGTTGTATTATATATGTTGTATTATAGGTGTTGTATTATAGATGTTGTATTATAGGTGTTGTATGATAGGTGTTGTATTATAGATGTTGTATTATAGGTGTTGTATGATAGGTGTTGTATTATAGGTGTTGTATTATCAGTGTTAATTATATGTGTTGTATTATAGGTGTTGTATTATAGGTGTTGTATGATAGGTGTTGTATCATAGGTGTTGTATTATCAGTGTTTATTATATGTGTTGTATTATAGGTGTTGAATTATAGGTGTTGTATTATAGATGTTGTATTATAGATGTTGTATAATAGATGTTGTATTATAGGTGTTGTATTATAGGTGTTGTATAATAGATGTTGTATTATAGATGTTGTATTATAGGTGTTGTATGATAGGTGTTGTATAATAGATGTTGTATTATAGATGTTGTATTATAGGTGTTGTATGATAGGTGTTGTATAATAGATGTTGTATTATAGGTGTTGTATTATAGATGTTGTATTATAGAGAAAAAAAGAAAAAAATAAACGACGTCACGTTTGTCTTGGAACATCCAGTGTAATTTGATGATAATTTCCTATAAGTTTCTGATTAACCTTTTATTATATAAAACGTTATTTTGACTGTTTAGTATACCATTAAGAACGCCGCCGGAGAGGAAGAGCCCGTGTATATGACGGCAGTTGAGAGATCTTGGGATCAGTACATGACTGACGTTGCCGCCTTATTGTCACGGAAACAAGAACACCGACGTCACCAGAGGAAGTCCCTTCTGCCCAAACGTATTCACAGCCGTTTTCAGGAAGCAATAGCCCTAAAACCAGTGTTATTCAGATCACTATTCCTAGTTCAACCCGAATCATCCAGATCATAAACGAGTAACGGAAGAAGCCTTGGTATTGATGACATTTTTCTCTTGTAACAGGGAATTGTTCTTACCTACAATGATAGTATACACTTCTGATTTTATCCGTTAGTCTCCATGCTATACAATGCTGTATCATGGATCAATTCCTTGTTCTATCAACACTTTTGGGTTATATAAGAAGAAATAGAATATAATAGAAACACAAGATGCATATTTTCATAAAGATGTACAGCATAGGGTAATAATCACAGCACATTCCTCTTTAATGTCGTTCAAATTAACCTTCAATAAGACGAAATTAAAATCTAGAATTTTTTGTAGTCTCATCTTTTCCTTTTCAAGCGACGACTTCAAAATCTGTTCAAGGACTAATTTGTTTTCAAACTGTTATAATGGTGTAGTTGAAGATACATTTTTGAGAAAATTAAAAAAATAAATCAAAAGATTGCCAGTAATACGGTTAGCTGAGTGTAAAATCTGATCCTGTTTTTCTCTGTATGTATTTGATGGCTCGATATTTTATGTAACCATTAATTATCCATTATATATTCAACATGTACATTGACTATTAACAAACTTTTAAATCACTCTTTTCCAAGCTCTCGGGCTTATAGCCCTTCGTCAGGGATTAAATGTCACCGGACCTCTATGTCACCTTGAGTTTGTCAACACGGATGTGACATAGAGGTCCTGTGACATTTAATCCCTGACGTAGGGCTAAGCCCGAAAGCTTGGAAAATAGTGACTTAAAGTTTGTTAATATATTGTAGCGTCCCCTATAGGAACATATGTTTATAGACAGTTAGCGTACATTGACAAGATAGTAAGGCCCAGAACTAAACGCAGTTGTTAAACCTCCTGTGATATGTTCTTTTACATTTGGTAGAATGCATTATACGTTTTGCGGGATATTTTCATTTACATTCAATTAAATACATTATCAATATATTAAAGTAATATGTTGATTTACACTTGGTAAACTGTATTAATGAACTCGTCAACATTACTGTGTAGTAGTATTCGTGTATTGGTGACATGTAATGACGTGCGCATTTATATTGTTATATTGTTAATCTGTCAACCTTTAAAACAAGAACCTGGTTATGCGATATAGTTTGGTCATGTGATATAGTTTGGTAATGTGATATAGTTTGGTCATGTGATATTGTTTGGTAACGTGATGCAGTATAGTTTGGTAACGTGATATAGTTTGGTCATGTGATATAGTTTGGTCATGTGATGTAATTTGGTAACGTGATATAGTTTGGTAACGTGATATAGTTTGTTTATGTGATATAGTTTGGTCATGTGATATAGTTTGGTCATGTGATATAGTTTGGTTATGTGATATAGTTTGGTAACGTGATATAGTTTGGTCATGTGATATAGTTTGGTCATGTGATATAGTTTGGTAACGTGATATAGTTTGGTAACGTGATATAGTTTGTTTATGTGATATAGTTTGGTCATGTGATATAGTTTGGTAACGTGATGTAGTTTGGTCATGTGATATAGTTTGGTAACGTGATATAGTTATGTGATATAGTTTGGTCATGTGATATAGTTTGATATGTAATACATATATATGGTAAAAGTTGACATAGGTCAAGTTGGAGACATTTAATTCCATTGGTTACTTATTAACAAGATTGTTTTACATTGTATCTTCAAGTTTTTGACAAGATTAAGGAATGTTTCTATTACGGAAATACGTGAATGTGTTTAACCTTTACATAAGGAACAAATCTGTCATTGTTGTTGTTATTTTTGTGAGCGAATTTAAATCCTTACGGATGTATCAGTTCCAGCACTTTCTCGAAACATTTCTTATTTTCACAGTTAACTTATCTAAGTCCCTTCTCAAGTGACAGCAAACTCATCACGAACAAAACTAAAAACTCCAGATTGTTATATACGTAATTGTGACATATTTAACAGAGAATATAGATGCTTTTAAATCTATTGGTCTAAATTCTATTATCGTTTATCTATATTATGTGATGAAACATTTTACATTGCTACGGAGAAATTACAGAAAATTTTAATTTAATAGCTTTAAACGTTCATTAACGGTGACATCTTTAACTCAAAATTAGATATACTATTACTATTGGCTAAAAAACATATGAATTTGGTGTATATATTTAAGAACGCCTTTATTTTGAATTACTGTAATATAGAGAAAAGGGTCTGCACAATATTTTCTTTTGTATATTGAATATTTTGTGTTTGTGACATGGTGATATGTATTGCTAGCTTTGGTGCGTGTTACATAGTGCTATACTGATCGGCGTTTTGGTTATGGTAAAATGAACATTACTAAAAACAATAAAGTATTAGCATCATTTTGATTTGTTATATTTTTACTGTGATTGGGATTTTGTTAAAGCCGGTTCGTTCCAGTTTAATCTTAATATCATTCTTTGGTAAAAAAAAAGCTTTGTGGTTTCGGATTTTCACAGTTTATATATATAAATATATATAATTATCCTGATCTTGGCTATTCTTGCTTAGTCTAAAAAAATATTGATTGTCATGTTTCACATGCAAATGTCATAATTGTGTAAAATGCATATGACACTCCTTGGAACCCCATCCACATTACCTATTTTCAGATATACTATTACTGTTGGCTAAAAAACATATGAATTTGGTGTATATATTTAAGAACGCCTTTATTTTGAATTACTGGTAATATAGAGAAAAGGGTCTGCGCAATATTTTCTTTTGTATATTGAATATTTTGTGTTTGTGACAGCCCAATAGTACCTCGGGACGAATGTAGGATAGGGAAATAGTACCTCGGGACGAATGAATGATAGGGAAATAGTACCTCGGGACGAGTGTAGGATAGGGAAATAGTACCTCAGGACGAGTGTAGGATAGGGAAATAGTACCTCGTGACGAATGAATGATAGGGAAATAGTACCTCGGGACGAGTGTAGGATAGGGAAATAGTATCGCGGGACGAGTGTAGGATAGGGAAATAGTACCTCGTGACGAGTGTAGGATAGGGAAATAGAACATCGGGACGAGTGTAGGATAGGGAAATAGTACCTCGGAACGAGTGTAGGATAGGGAAATAGAACATCGGGACGAGTGTAGGATAGGGAAATAGAACATCGGGAAGAGCGTAGGATAGGGAAATAGAACATCGGGACGAGTGTAAGATAGGGAAATAGAACATCGGGACGAATGCCCAAATTGCACCTTTTCAGGGGAAAATTAGAACAATGTATCAAAGTAACTATCCCAAGTAAACTTATATAGCCTCAACGAAAATTAGAACAATGTAACGAAGTAACTATCCCAAGTAAACTTATATAGCCTCAACGAAAACCAGTTGACGTAAACATAAAACTCTCTTGATAAAAAGCACTGAAAACTTATATAAAAGGAGTAAACTATGAAGAAGATATATAAAAACGGGGAATCAAGGGATACACAAAGGATACACAAGGAATAGTGTAGAGTACGGAACCAAGTACGGTCTCTGACCAGGAAAGCAGTTACATTGTACGAGATGCAAATAGCGCAACAAGTCAAAGAAAATCTGGCGTTATGCAAAGTCTAAAACCCACTCAAAGGCAAATATGTCTAATCTTTATACCGGCCCAAACAAGAATGACGTAACTGGATCTGATTTAGAAAAAGCGAATGTACTTTCCAGAAAATAACAGCTATATTTAAAAAAGGAGACCGGAAAGAGGTTTCAAACCGTAGGCAAGCCTGTTTAACCAGCGTTGTGTGTAAGGTAATATAAACAATAATTAGGGAAGAAATTATGATACATATGCAAAAACACAAACTTTTCAGTAAAGCACAGTATGGCTTCATTGAAGGCAGATCTAAGGTGTTACAACTTCTAAAAGTTATTGATGAGTGAACAGAAATTTTGGAAAGAGGAGGATGTATCGATGTCATTTATTGTGATATTATGAAAGCATTTTGATAAAGTTTCTTATTGAACACCTTATCCATAAACTAGCAAAATACGGAATATCGGGGAGATTCTGCTCTTGAAAAGCAGATTTGTTTACTTGAAAGAAAACAAACGGTCGTCGTGAATGGAGAAAAGTCGGAATGGAACCATGTAATAAGTGGCATACCACAATGGATCGGGTTAAGGACCACCTATATTTGTAATTTATATAAATAACATGCCTTGTGTAACAAGTCCCAGAACGAATACATTCCTTTTCGCGGATGATACGAAAGCATTCATGGCAATCAATGATGAACAAAATTGTACGATTTTACAACAGGGTCTATTTTCTCTCCATTATTTTTAGTGGTCAGAGGTCTGGCCACTTCGTTTCCATCCGGACAAACGCAAAGTGATGCGCGTGGGACACTCCCATGTTAATAACATGAAGTACACACTTAAGGAAAATGCAGAATCGTTGGAACGTGTGAAGTTCGAAAAAGATATCGGTGTTATTTTAGACAATACATTTTCATTTGATAAACATATATCTGAAAAAGTAAATAAAGCTAATTCCATTATGGGAGTGCTACGAAGAACAATGGAATATATGAACTTGGTGAGTTTGAGGTTGCTACACACATCCTTAGTTAGACCACACTTTGAATAAACGAATCAGGTTTGGTGTCCTCATCTCGAAAAACATATAGGAACAATAGAAATGTTCAACGTCGAGCAACAAAGCAGGTACCTGGCCTAAAAGACTTATCCTATAGGAGCGATTAGAAAAACTAAAACTACCAACATATAGAAGATCACGTGACGACATGATAGAGGTTTACAAAATAGTGTCCGTGAAATATGACTGAAGTGTCCGACATATTTAACATAAGGGAAAGTTCATCTACACGTGGACACAACTTTAAATTTTTCAAAAATGTTCGTTTACACAGAGAACAATCTTCTGTCAAATCTAGTGAATTCACGTACAGTTTAACAATATAAATTAGATGAAGATTGGCAAAACCAAGTGCAGGAATAAAGTTGTAGAAGAAGGTTCGAAATCTAAACGTTGCAACTTTTGAAACATATTTTTATTCAATTGCTTTTTATTTCAGAACTGACTGTCAAAGGATTGTAAAATCCTTGTTTTTGTCAGAATAAATCTAGGTATTTATGTATCTTTATGTAGAGTATACACAACGCCAAATAAATACTGTACATGTTCCTTTATCATGTAATTATGAGATATGTTTATGTGGATTTATTTAATAATTTACTCTAATAATTCAAAAATCTAATAATTAAGGCATGGAGTTGCCTACCTTTATAAGGTCCGTATGGAGGAATGTCGCTGTTAAAATATGTTCCTCCCACTATACTTACTCATGCAGCGATTCTTTACGCAGACAGCTTGAAGTTTCAAAAATACCAAACAAATGAACTTTTCTCCTTTCAAGATACAACATATCACTCAGTGTTCCCTTAAATGAAATTAATAAAATGATTCAAGTGATTTTTTTTTATTAAATCTAAACTGATATTTAAATATAATTTATTGTATATTGTTCCTTATTGTAACCTTTCATCTTCGAATCAAATGTCAATCTCTTTATATGAATAAGCGGTATGAAAGAAAATGTAATGATAAATTTAGCAATGTCCAATGCAGTTTCTGTTTACATTAAACATTTAAATTAAACCACAAACTACTTTGCTTCAATTTACTCTCCAGAAACTGCCCTGTGACTCTCAGGCTCTTAGCCAACACTTTTGACCTAATGTTTTTTGATAGAACTCTTACTTCCTTTAAGACTACCAAAGACTAACAATGTTCAAACCAATAATGGTGTGTACACTTACACGCGTTTATGTTAAGGTAGCCCTCCCTCAATTTAACGTTAACAAGGAGGCCAGGCTTTCCTAAAAGACAGTACAAATGAATCTGTAAAATAAATAAGGAAACAAATTTTGTCATAAGATAGTATGTAGAAATCTGTCTATTTTTAAAATCGTCGAGATTTTTTGATTTTTTTTAAATTGTCGAAATTGGGTGTTGTTGTTTTTTAAATTGTCGAGATTGTTTTTTGTTTTTTTTTAAATTGTCGAGATTTGGTTTACATTCATGAAATTGTTTATGTAGCAGTTATAGGAAACAGCCGTTTACATACAACAAAGAGCCATATGCACGAGTGAAACTTGAGCACAGTCAGGCTTTAAACTGCAATAATGGTTACACTTGTGTCATAGTCCGATATACACTGTAACTGTCCCCTCTTTACTGTCCTTTGATAGTCAAAACGGCGTTCATAGGGTCTCTTTACTAAAGGTGTTCTAGAGGAGCATGTCCATAACTGCCTTAATATTATTTCTATCAGTTTTAATGTTTTTAGAATATTAGAAAACAGTTATGAATTTTTGTGATCGTGAATAAAAAAGTTACTTGGCCTCGGCTTATATGTATTATGTAAAACATGCAACAACAACAACAACGAGTGTCTAGTTTTAGCTTAGTTTAATTCTTTATTTTTGAAGATGATGTTATCTGAAAAAAGTGATATTGATAAGTTTTATAATAGGTTTCTAATTGTACATCAAGAAAAACAGTCATGCTGACTCATGCTAAATAGTTTGTCTTTTACAAAGATTACAAGAAATACAAAACGGCTTACAGGTTTCCCTACAAAAGTTATATTTAGAAATGTATATTCACTGAAAAACCGTCTACGCAAGTTTTTTAGAACTGGTCACGTATGTGGTATCCGGTCAATGGGATTGCGAAAAATACATAATTTCTAATAAACGGAACTTTATCTAGATAGCGTAAAACGTCTATATGACTGTTTGTAAATCCTGTGTAGCGCACTTGATTAAAACAAATAGATGCTATATATTTTCAAAAATAAACATTAATATTGAGCTATCACTTACAAAGATTTTTTATCCTTATAAGTAAACGTTTCAAAAATACAAATAATTCCGATGATGTCATTTCTGAGAAATCCGAACTTGAGCAGCTTTGCTAGATACCACAGCTGTTCCGTAAGTTAATTGTCCGAATACTTCACTCATTTCAGCACTTGAGCGTATTTCCGCGGTAAATCCCGGTGTTGTAGACAGAGACAGGATTGCTAGCTCCTTCTTTATTACCATATCGTCACGTTCACGCTTCTCTGCTGATTGGTCCGGAATCATTGAGGAATTTCTGCACGCGGCCTTAATCGCATTGATAGCACGGTCACAAGTTTCAATGTTCTCTTTCTTGAACGATTCAATCTGAGCCAAAGTTTCCTTTTCTAAATCCATAATCATGTTCGTCAACAAGGTGGACCGGCTTTTTACATCTAGTTTCAGATCGTCTATCCCTTTTTCGAAGTCCCATTTCTTTTCCTTCAGATCCTGTATATCGTTCCGCCATTGCTGTGACGCTGATTGTCCCGGCACACCAATACCCTTTGATCTGGAGAATTCATGGCTTCTGTGTGTACCATGCTGGCATATAAAACACACCATTTTACCGCACGTCACACACATAATACTACATGGATCAGCCGTGTGGACGTCACAGTATTTTACACGTTCAGCCATGTTGTAAATCAAACGTTCTCAGTTCTACTAGGCCCGTATTCTGTGACAGCCAGTCGATTGAAACCAATTTGGAAATTCCCAAATAGTACGTACCGTGTTTGAGAGAAAACACGTATATTGCTTCTAGTTTCTAGGGTTGCCACTGGTTTGTTATATAATATAGTCACGCTCTACTGTTCATATTGACATATTCTGTTGACAAATGATTGGCCCGTTATTATGTTCAAACTATTTATGGAGACCAATAATTTTTAGAGAACTCACTTACACTGGGAGACATATATCCTCTAAAAAATTGATTCTATGTCCTTTTTCTCTATTTTAGCCTCTAGTTATGGAAATACAATCTAGTTTACTTAAACTACCATCTAACTTTACAGAACACAACCTACATTACAAACTCATGGTCTAACTTAATGAAGTACCATCTATGTTGTAAATCCGTGGCCTAAATGATGGTAACGTAGTTTAAAGTATTAGAGTATCATCTACATTTTAAAACCATGTCTAAATTATCGGGCCATGGCCTAGTTTTCAGAAACATGGCCTAATTTTCAGGAAAATAACATCTAATGTTAGATTAGACCTTGGTTCCCGAAAATTAGACCATGGCTCCCGAACATTAGTTGATATTCCACTCACCCATTACCCTTGTATTTCTCATTGATGTAGCCGCTCCCCAGTGACGTCAGTACAGGTAAAGCAGTCTGTGATCATAGCCCTATTGTAGCTAAACAGACAGTAAATATTTGTTTTTGTACAGGTGAAATTACAGATTAAATTAACTCTTATTCTGGTCAGAGTGATATTGATATAGATATTGGACAGGTATTTACTAAAACTAATAAATTTAGTAAAAAAAAACAACACCAGTTTATTTTGGGTATTAAGAAAACAGATTATACATAATGAACAACTATTATATGTATTTGGGAATTAATTTTTGTTTGTTGTTACACAAGCACTCTGAAAAAGCACTGCCAATACTACTCAGAAACAGACTATACTCCTTTAAACATTATTCTCTTCATGTTTTTTTAAAAGTGGGAGAATAAGCCAAGCTTCAATATAATCATTACCGGTTATTTTTTCCAAATGGTACAGTCCACTCCTGTTTGGTGGGGATGGTCACCACACTGAACAATTAACTCAGGTAAAAAAAGTGTAACACTCCAGCCCGAAGTACACGTATTGATAGGTGTAACACTCCATCCCGAAGTACACGTATTGATAGGTGTAACACTCCAGCCCGAAGTACAAGTATTGATAGGTGTGACACTCCAGCCCGAAGTACAAGTATTGATAGGTGTAACACTCCATCCCGAAGTACAAGTATTGATAGGTGTAACACTCAGCCCGAAGTACACGTATTGATAGGTGTAACACTCCAGCCCGAAGTACAAGTATTGATAGGTGTAACACTCAACCCAAAGTACACGTATATATAGGTATGACACTCAGCCCGAAGTACACGTATTGAATGGTGTGACACTCAAGCCCGAAGTACAAGTATTGATAGGTGTAACACTCCAGCCCGAAGTACACGTATAGATAGGTGTAACATTCAGCCCGAAGGACACGTATTGATAGGGGTAACACTCAGCCCGAAATCCACGTATTGATAGGGGTATCACTCAGCCCGAAGCACACGTATTGATAGGGGTATCACTCAGCCCGAAATACACGGATTGATAGGGGGAACACTCCAGCCCGAAGGACACGAATTGATAGGGGTAACACCCCAGCCCGATGTACAAGAATTGATAGGTGTAACCCCCCAGCCCGAAGTACACATATTGGTACGTGTATCCCTCAGCCCGAAGTACACGATTTGATAGGTGTAACGCTCAGCCCGAAGTACGCGTATTGATAGGTGTAACAATCCAGCCCGAAGTACACTTATTGGTACGTGTATCACTCCGCCCGAAGTACCCGTATTGATAGGTTTATCACTCAGCCCGAAATACACGTATTGATAGTTGTAACATTCAGCCCGAAGTACAAGGATTGATAGGTGTAACCCCCCAGCCCGAAGTACAAGGATTGATAGGTGTAACGCTCAGCCCGAAGTACGCGTATTGATAGGTGTGTCACTCAGCCCGAAGAACACGTATAAGTACGTGTATCCCTCAGCCCGAAGTACGCGTATTGATAGGTGTGACACTCCAGCCCGAAGAACACGAATTTATAGGTGTAACACTCCAACCCGAAGCACACGTTTTGATAGGGGTAACACTCCAGCCCCAAGTACACGTTTTGATAGGTGAAACACTCAGCCCGAAATCCACGTATTGATAGGGGTAACACTCAGCCAGAAGTGCACGTATTGATAGGTATAACACTCAGCCCGAATTACACATGTTGATAGGTGTAACAGTCAGCCCGAAGTACACGCATTGATAGGTGTAACACTCCAACCCGAAGCACACGTTTTGATAGGTGGAACACTCCAGCCCGAAATACACGGATTGATAGGTGTAACCCTCCAGCCCGAAGTAAACGTTTTGATAGGTGGAACACTCCAGCCCGAAATACACGTATTAATAGGTGTATCACTCAGCCCCAAGTACACGTATTGAAAGGTGTATCACTCAGCCCGAAATACACGGATTGATAGGTGTAACAGTCAGCCCGAAGTACAAGGATTGATAGGTGTAACCCTCGGTCCGCAGTACAAGTATTGATAGGTATAACACTCAGCCCGAAGTACACGTATTGATAGGTGTAACATTCAGCCCGAAGTACACGTATTGATAGGTGTAACACTCAGCCAGAAGTGCACGTATTGGTACGTGTAACACTCCAGCCCGAAGTACACGTTTTGATAGGTGTGCACGGATTGGTAGTGCACCGCATACTCGACAGACATCCGCTGTAAAGTTTACCCAACGCTAATATTTACGTAACATGTATTTATTTAAACGTGTAATACTTAAGTCTGTGTTGTAATAATAACGTAAACTGAAATGATCACTTCAGCTTTGGAGAATGTCTTTATTCTGATGTGATTACGCTTTGAGAAACTATTGTTAACTTCAGTATAGGCTCTTCCTGGTCTATGAATAAGGGATCTCATTGGTCGTTTGTAAAAACATAGTCGTACTGTGTAAGTTCCAATAAGCTTATTTGTCAGGGCTTTTCTCTATTTGATAGATTTCAGGAAACTGCTACCAGATTGTTTTTACGCTTTCATAAACTACCTTTTTCGGTTTGACTATCCAATACACTTCGATAAACTGATTTATCTGGATTTCCTGAGATGTTTTAACTTACAGTTGTCACAATGACCTAATTTGTATGTATTATATAGAATGGTATTTTCCTGAAGACGTTATTCACTGTGTCTCAGATAGCTGGTAACCTATATAAGCCTCGACTGATTAAAACAAATAGGCGATTAACGAATGATAATATTCCTGATTATTTACATTTGCATGGCATTATCACTAGAGTTGAGACTTTAAATGACATCCACTACGAGACACAATTATCAGCCAATCATCACTCGACAATACGCTGTTCCAGTTATTGAATACATTTGTGCAGACTGTCGATAAGGCAGAATTTAAAATTTAAATTTAAATTATAATTTGTTAGTTTAAACAACGTGAAAGGCGGAGAAAACGTAAACAAGCATTGAACTGTTTTTGTATGGCATTTATGATCTGTCCTTGTGTCCTGTCGACCGAGGCATTGACTAGCCATGGGTTCTAAGAGGCGTGCTGGTGTCACGGATGTCCTCTGGTATGTATCAAAATGGTAACATTTCAGTGACTACTTTCCCTTAGGTCGTTGTTGACAGAAATGCTTTTCTTTATTAAATATAATACAACATAAAGAGTACCAATCTGGCGCAGGAAAGGCTTACTCATCCGGTTCACAAGGTTCTCCATCTGAACTAGTAGGGAGATTCTTTATACTTTTATACTCTTTGTTATGGCCTCTTGCCCGTCCGACCTTCAGTGTTAGTAAGTAGCAGCAGATCTATTGACCGTTCTATTTCAGAGGTGGTATAACACGCTCGTCAATATCTATATTATCATTGACAAGGTAAAAATATAACATTTATTAGAAGGTGGAAATGACATGTCTCTATTAGTTCGAAGTGTTTACAGACAGCAACGTTTACCGATAGATGATATGAGGTGGAGGTTGTAGGTGGAATAACAGATAGGTGATTTGAGGTGCAGGTTGTAGGTGGAATAACAGATAGGTGATTTGAGGTAGAGGTTGTAGGTGGTAAAACAGATAGGTGATTTGAGGTGGAGGTTGTAAGTGGAATAACAGATAGGTGATTTGAGGGGGAGGTTGTAGGTGGAATAACAGATAGGCGATTTGAGGTAGAGGTTGTAGGTGGTAAAACAGATAGGGGATTTGAGGTGGAGGTTGTAGGTGGAATACCAGATAGGTGATTTGAGGTAGAGGTTGTAGGGGGTAAAACAGATAGGTGATTTGAGGTGGAGGGTGTAAGTGGAATAACAGATAGGTGATTTGAGGTGGCGGTTGTAGGTGGGATAACAGATAGGTGATTTGAGGTAGAGGTTGAAGGTGGAATAACAGATAGGTGATTTGAGGTGGAGGTTATAGGTGGAATAACAGATAGGTGAGGTGGAGGTTGTAGGTGGAATAACAGATAGGTGATTTGAGGTAGGGGTTGTAGGTGAAATAAAAGATAGATGATTTGAGGTGGAGGTTGTAGGTGGAATAACAGATAGGTGATTTGAGGTGGGGGTTGTAGGTGGAATAACAGATAAGTGATTGGAGGAGGAGGTTGTAGGTGGAATAACAGATAGGGGATTTGAGGGGGAGGTTGAAGGTGGAATAACAGATAGGTGATTTGAGGTAGAGGTTGAAGGTGGAATAACAGATAGGTGATTTGAGGGGGAGGTTGTAGGTGGAATAACAGATAGGTGATTGGAGGTGGAGGTTGTAGGTGGAATAACAGATAGGCGATTTGAGGTGGAGGTTGTAGGTGGTATAACAGATAGGTGATTTGAGGGGGAGGTTGTAGGTGGAATAACAGATAGGTGATTTGAGGGGGAGGTTGTAGGTGGAATAAC
The DNA here is from genome assembly GCF_002113885.1 of Mizuhopecten yessoensis. NCBI lineage: Eukaryota > Metazoa > Mollusca > Bivalvia > Pectinida > Pectinidae > Mizuhopecten > Mizuhopecten yessoensis. The sequence goes on along the minus strand of NW_018403785.1, from coordinate 203,265 downwards.
AGATAGGTGATTGGAGGTGGAGGTTGTAGGTGGAATAACAGATAGGTGATTTGAGGTGGAGGTTGTAGGTGGAATAACAGATAAGTGATTGGAGGTGGAGGTTGTAGGTGGAATAACAGATAGGTGATTTGAGGTAGAGGTTGTAGGGGGAATAACAGATAGGTGATTTGAGGTAGGGGTTGTAGGTGAAATAAAAGATAGATGATTTGAGGTGGAGGTTGTAGGTGGAATAACAGGTAGGTGATTTGAGGCGGAGGTTGTAGGTGGAATAACAGATAGGTGATTTGAGGCGGTGGTTGTAGGTGGAATAACAGATAGGTGATTTGAGGGGGAGGTTGTAGGTGGAATAACAGATAGGTGATTGGAGGTGGAGGTTGTAGGTGGAATAACAGATAGGGGATTTGAGGTGGGGGTTGTAGGTGGAATAACAGATAGGTGATTTGAGGTGGAGGTTGTAGGTGGAATAACAGATAGGTGATTTCAGTGTAACTTTACGTTTACATTTTATCTATGCATGTGATTAAAATACACCAAGATATATATGTGTGTAATATCATTTATTTAGTGATTTGATAATGGAAGTATAAATAAAACCACCCGTTAACACTTTGTCATAGCCAGGATTTCGTATCGGGTTAGTAAAGAAATGGCTGCAATCTTTTTGTCAATAATGCACGAAACAAATCCCTCCTATCAATAATCGATCATTCAGTGGGCTACAGCAGGCGTGTTTGCCCCCGACCCTGCATGGGTTAAAACGTAAGACAGCACGAGATTAGACTAAAGTTGTGGATGAGATACAAAATGTCGGCGTCAAGTTTGACTTCCGTAAGAAATTTGACAAAGTCTCGTACCTCCTCCCCATCCACAAGCTAAGGTAGCTCCATACCAAATATCAGCTTCCTCAGGCGTACACTGAAGGTTCTATATGTTGACGAATTTCATATTTGCAACCATATCACTAAATAAGCCCCCCCCCCCCCAACCCCCGCTCTTTTATTGGTGAGATGGAAAGATGGACTGACAATTTCAATACCACATGATATTCCCATATTGATGTCAACTAGATCTAATGCCACAGATATTGGAAAAAGAATGCCCAGCAAATCTGTATTGTTAACCTTATATAAGTTACCAGGAAAGATGCCTCTACTGTATTGATGGTGCCATACATCCTATATTCTGCTGGTGGTGTCCCTCCCAGTCATGTTCTGGTGGTGGTGTCCCTCCGAGTCAGGTTCTGGTTGTGGTGTCCCTCCCAGTGAGGTTCTGGTGGTGGTGCCCATCCCAGTCTGGTTCTAGCGGGGGTGTCCCTCCCAGTCATTTGCTCGTGGTGGTGTCCCTCCCTGTCAGGTTCTGGTTGTGGTGTCCCTCCCAGTGAGGTTCTGGTGGTGGTGCCCATCCCAGTCTGGTTTTAGCGTTGGTGTCCTTCCCAGTCAGTTCTGGTTGTGGTGTCCCTCCCAGTGAGGTTCTGGTGGTGGTGCCCATCCCAGTCTGGTTCTAGTGGTGGTGTCCCTCCCAGTCAGGTTCTGGTGGTGGTGTCCATCCCAGTCTGGTTCTAGCGGTGGTGTCCCTCCCAGTCAGTTCTGGTGGTGGTGTCCCTCCCAGTCAGGTTCTGGCGGTGGTGTCCCTCCCAGTCAGGTTCTGGTGGTGGTGTCCCCCCCAGTCAGGTTCTAGTGTTGGTGTCCCTCACAGTCAGGTCCTGGAGGTGGTGTCCCTCCCAGTCAGGTTCGGGTGGTGGTGTCCCTCCCAGTCAGGTCCTGGTGGTGGGGTCCCTCCCAGTCAGGGTCTGGTGGTGGTGTCCCTCCCAGTCAGGGTCTGGTGGTGGTGTCCCTCCCAGTCAGGTCCTGGTGGTGGAGTCCCTCCCAGTCAGGTTCTGGTGGTGGTCTCCATCCCAGTCATGAACTGGTTGTGGGGTCAATCCCAGTCAGGTTCTGGTGGTGGTGTCCCTCCCAGTCAGGTTCTGGTGGTGGTGTCCATCCCAGTCATGAACTGGTTGTGGTGTCAATCCCAGTCAGGTTCTGGTGGTGGTGTCCCTCCCAGTCAGGTTCTGGTGTTGGTGTCCCTCCCAGTCAGGTCCTGGTGGTGGTGTCCCTCCCAGTCAGGTTCTGGTGGTGGTGTCCCTCCCAGTCAGGTTCTGGTGGTGGTGTCCCTCCCAGTCAGGTTCTGGTGATGGTGTCCCTCCCAGTCAGGTTCTGGTGATGGTGTCCCTCCCAGTCAGGTTCTGGTGATGGTGTCCCTCCCAGTCAGGTTCTGGTGGTGGAGTCCCTCCTAGTCAGGTTCCCAGAAAGAAAGAAACATGCAACAACCGGATGCCACCACTAGAAATAACACTATCGCCAGAGGAAGCACGACACCACCACTGTTAAGTACAGTATTGCTGGAAAAAATGCAATCACTGGAATGCCACAGAGAATGATGGCAGCAACAGGAAGGATGCCGCCAATGTGTCTGAAGCCCCCACTAGTCGGACACCTCCACTTGGAAGGGCACCAGATTCCTCCACTAGGACTGAAACCATCACATCGAGGGACTCCACCAGGACAGACGACACCAGTGGGAAGGGTGACACCACTGGGACTGATACCACCTTGATAGATACTATAACTTGGTAGGGCAGCAACACTCAAAAGACTACCACATGCACTGACACCTGACAACACAACCACCAATTCTACCGTAGGGTCACGATATTTGGTTAGGAGCTTTATATTTCTGGAATGAAGCCCAATACAGATTACACTGAGCTTATCTCAAGTCACGGGGACAAAATTGTTAAAATGCTAAAAAGATTTCCTCTCAAAACTCAAAGGTCCAGATTCAGTGAATCGACATTTGGAATAGAATGCTACAAATTTTGGAAAACGTCATAACATAATAATACCATCTAACAGGTACAAAAAACTAGAGGACACCATTTGCTTTGTAATGAGAATCCTTATGTATATGCCTATTGGATCAGGTCTCTTACACGGGTTAAGAAGTAACAGGACCAACACATTTAAGAGGCTAATAGGGGATTGCTATTTATGAGATAACATGTTACGGGTCAAAGGATAGAGTAGTGCTAACAGGTTTGCTAATAGCAATGGGGCTAACTGACAGGAGACAACATTAGCAGAGGAGCTTAACAGGTTTGCTAATAGCAATGGGGCTCACTGACAGGAGACAACATTAGCAGAGGGACTTAACAGGTTTGTTTATAGCAATTGGGCTAACTGGCAGGGGGGATAGAGGGGCTAAACAGGTCAGCTAACAGCAACTGGGCTTACAGGTTGGCTAATAGTGATGGTGCTTACTGGCGGAAGATAACTAAAGTAAAGGGACAAACGAGTTGGCTAATAGCAACTGGGCAAACTGGCAAGAGACAACAAAGGTAGAAAGGCTAACAGGTTGGAGCGAGAAGAATGGGGCTAACTTGCAGGAAACAATAAAAGTAGAGGGACTTAACAGGTCGGCTAATAGCAATGGGGCTCACTGGTAGGAGACAACATTAGCAGAGGGACTTAACAGGTTTGCTAATAGCAATGGGGCTCACTGACAGGAGACAACATTAGCATAGGAGCTTAACAGGTTTGCTGATAGCAATGGGGCTCACTGACAGGAGACAACATTAGCAGAGGAGCTTAACAGGTCGGCTAATAGCAATTGGGCTAACTGGCAGGAGACAACATTAGCAGAGGGACTTAACAGGTTGGAGCGAGAAGAATGGGGCTAGCTGGCAGGAGACAGCAAAAATAGAGGCGCTTAACAGGTTTGCTAATAGCAATTGGGCTAACTATCAGGAGACAACATTAGCAGAGGGACTTAACAGGTTTGCTAAAAGCAATAGGGCTAACTGGTAGGAGACAACAAAAGTAGAGGGACTTAAAAGGTCGGCTAACAGCAATGGGGCTTACTTGCCGTTTCAATCTTGTTATATTTCAGTGATAATATTTAGTAATCCAGCAGATACTCGACTGCACCTCCTTCTCCAGGAAAAAGTCATATAATCCTGTGGATCTATCACCAGAACATGTGGATCTATCACCAGAACATGTGGACCTATCACCAGAACATGTGGATCTATCACCAGAACATGTGGATCTATCACTAGAACATGTGGATCTATTACCAGAACATGTGGATCTATCACCAGAACATGTGGATCTATCACCAGAACATGTGGATCTATCACCAGAACATGTGGATCTATNGATCTATCATCAGAACTATCGCGTGCAGTAATCCTGTGGATCTATCACCAGAACTATCGCGTGCAGTAATCCTGTGGATCTATCACCAGAACTATCGCGTGCAGTAATCCTGTGGATCTATCACCAGAACTATCGCGTGCAGTAATCCTGTGGATCTATCACCAGAACTATCGCGTGCAGTAATCCTGTGGATCTATCACCAGAACTATCGCGTGCAGTAATCCTGTGGATCTATCACCAGAACTATCGCGTGCAGTAATCCTGTGGATCTATCACCAGAACTATCGCGTGCAGTAATCCTGTGGATCTATCACCAGAACTATCGCGTGCAGTAATCCTGTGGATCTATCACCAGAACTATCGCGTGCAGTAATCCTGTGGATCTATCACCAGAACTATCGCGTGCAGGTATTATTTTCAAGCAGATCACAAGCGAGTCGTAGGACTGGTTTCCTTTGTCGAGTGTATAAATAACAAACAAACATTGGTTCGTTCCGCCGAACTTACCATGACTTAAAATAGTGTTTGTATGTCTGGTAAAATAGTGTTTGTATGTCTGGTAAAATAGTGTTTGTATGTCTGGTAAAATAGTGTTTGTATGTCTGGTAAAATAGTGTTTGTATGTCTGGTAAAATAGTGTTTGTATGTCTGGTAAAATAGTGTTTGTATGTCTGGTAAAATAGTGTTTGTATGTCTGGTAAAATAGTGTTTGTATGTCTGGTAAAATAGTGTTTGTATGTCTGGTAAAATAGTGTTTGTATGTCTGGTAAAATAGTGTTTGTATGTCTGGTAAAATAGTGTTTGTATGTCTGGTAAAATAGTGTTTGTATGTCTGGTAAAATAGTGTTTGTATGTCTGGTAAAATAGTGTTTGTATGTCTGGTAAAATTTGATTTTATGTGTCGACGGGCGAAGTCGATTGATTTAAACATATTTTATTGTCGAAACAGAAAAATGGATGAGAGACAAGTTCTAACAACTTACAGGTGAAGTCGATTGATTGATGATTTTGATTACTGAAATCAACATATTGTATGAAAAAACAACTTCAATGTTTATTGTTTGGCGACCAAAAATAAAGCTTGTGGCGATTACATACCACAAACTGGAGGATCAAGGCGTTGAATTTCACCAACCAACCAAAACAATCGTTCAACTAACTCATTGGGAATGGTAAACCTCAGGCAGCGGGCGCGTTATATTTTTTTCTGATCAACAAATTATAAGGCATATACAATCCATTCCAAATTTATTCATACTAAACAGACAAAAACCGGACAACTGCAGTCCCGACAGCGCCAGGAATGACAAATAAAAGTGAAGCTTGTTGAGATATAATGGTCGCACTGACACAATAAACGCACATACGTTGCTTATTTCTAAAACATATTTCTGAAACTTGAATGGTGCTTATGATATACAGGCCATATTTGATCAATAATTGAGTATAATGTCAGTTAACTTACTTCTTTCTTGTTAACACAGTAGCATCATTAAAGTGACCGATAAAAGGGAGCCTGCGATGGCGAACTGGTCAAGTCATCAACGGAATATAATAAATAAAATCTAGCATGAATAATTAACAGTTAAATACACAAATTAATCTTCTTCTGCTTCCATTACAAGGATAAGAACTCCAAATTAGGAGTGCAAAACTATGTACATAACGAGGATGCAAAATTAGTAAAGAGACTGGTGGTAACCTTCAAGTGAGGATTTAAAAGAAGGTAATTCCTTACTAAGGGCCAGTGACGTTGGTAATGAGTTCCATGTGATAATAGTTCTTGGGAATAAAGAAAATTTGTGGGCGTCTTTTGCGGTAGATATTGTGTTTATTTTATGTGCCCCCCTTGTCCGTCCGTCACCTGATGTCCAGTATGATGATGGGTTAATTTTAACGATGTTATGCGAGATCTTGTATAGCATTGATAATCTAGCTTTAATATAACAATGCATGCATTACATGTGTTGTTATTTACTTACTATCTAATTACATTATAAATATGTATTAAGCGCCATATAAACATATGGTGTTGGTGGTGTATATTTTCCACATGGTAATGTTGTGCGTCTAGTACTATAGATCTTTTCAAATGGTTCCTGCCGCCGCTGGCTAGAATATTTTATGTGAACCTGCCAGCCTCTACATTACCAAGAATCCAACTGTATCCTCCGCGTTGGTAACACTGGTAACTGACATCACTGCATCCATAGGGCCCATGCTGCTCCGAGATCCCCAAACAGTTCAGCCTGACATCGGAAGTGTAGGCCCATCGATGTGTGGACATGCACTGGCATTACTCCACCTTGCCCCAGCTATGGGCTAACAGTTTTGGCTGGATAGGAGTCATTAGCCCAGCAAGGCCACCTGTCTAAGCGAGACAAAACTCAAACAAAACCAGACAGACCATGCGTCGTAAGCTTTGGTTGGCAACTGATCTAGAGGACTTGAACCTTGATACCAAATCCACTGGCCCTCCGGGAAGGGGGTTCAGCACAAGACCAACTATCTCGTGTCATAAAAACAAGGTGAAACTTAGCTCATCTCTGAGGATCAGCGTACCAGCAGATATCTGCAAGCATGAATGATGTCAGTGGAAGCCATCAAAGTGTCATCAAATTGGTGTGTATGTGTTGTTGTTGTTGAAGAAATTACAATGATGATGATGATGATGATGATGATAATGATGATGATGTTCAGAATAAGATGATGATGATGATGATGTGCAGTGATGAAGATGCTGATAAAATTATAATAATAATCATGTATTTATGGTGAGATCATGATTTGATTATGCTGAGTTAATTATAATGATAATGAATGGTGAGTTGATGTTATAATAGTGTGAAGAGGATGATATTGATAATTATGAAATAGTAAAAATGATGATGAAAAAATAGTGTAATGATCATGATTATCATGATCCTCATGATCATCATGATCATCATCATGATCATCATCATGATCATCATCATTATCATCGCCATCATCATGAAATAGTGTAATAATGATGATGATATTTATGAAATGATGATGATGATGATGATGCTAAAAAGGTGATGATGAATGGTGTGCATGCGTGAATGAGTGGTACGTGTGTGTTCATATGTAACATATCTGAAAATGCTTGGGGAAAATATGAAAAAAAAAATGTCAGTGAAAGTCATACGGAAGCTGACAACATGAAAAGTATTCTGAGCACGAGAACAAAACTGAAAATCGGATGCTGGAATGTGAGAACAATGTACGAAACAGTCAAGTTATCAGAGAAACGAGAGTATACGAGCTCAAGTTATCAGAAATACGAGAGCATACAAGCTCAAGTGATCAGAGATACGAGAGCATACAAGCTCAAGTTATCAGAGAAACAAGAGCATACAACCTCAAGCTATCAGAGATACGAGAGCATACAAGCTCAAGTGATCAGAGATACGAGAGCATACAAGCTCAAATTATCAGAAATACGAGAGCATACAAGCTCAAGCTATCAGAGATACGAGAGCATACAAGCTCTAGTTATCAGAGATATGAGAGCATACAAGCTCAAGTTATCAGAGAAACAAGAGCATACAAGCTCAAGTGATCAGAGAAACAAGAGCATACAAGCTCAAGCTATCAGAGATACGAGAGCATACAAGCGCAAGTGATCAGAGATACGAGAGCATACAAGCTCAAGCTATCAGAGATACGAGAGCATACAATCTCAAGTGATCAGAGATACGAGAGCATACAAGCACAAGTGATCAGAGATACGATAGCATACAAGCTCAAATTATCAGAGATACGAGAGCATACAAGCTCAAGTTATCAGAGATACGAGAGCATACAAGCTCAAGTTATCAGAAATACGAGAGCATACAAGCTCAAATTATCAGAGATACGAGAGCATACAAGCTCTAGTTATCAGAGATACGAGAGCATACAAGCTCAAGTTATCAGAAATACGAGAGCATACAAGCTCCACCTGCTAGGAGTTAGTGCATGTAGATGGACAGGATGTGGTAAAAGAATTACAAGTACGGGTGAAACAATTGTCTGTTTAGGAATAAATGATGAAAAACACCAAGGAGGAGTGGCAGTTATAATGAACAAAACGTCACAAAAGCAATGTTAGAGTATGCCCCTGTGAACGTAAGAATGATAAGAGCTTGCTTCGAAGCAAAGCAGGGAAAACTAATCACCGTCCAATGCTATGCTCCGACAAATGAAGCAGACGATGAAGAGAAAACAGATGTCTATCTAGCTCTACAATCTGAGATAGAACAAGTAACAGAACATGAAGTTACAACAGTGATGGGTGATTTAAACGCCGGACATGAAAGAGTGATGGGGACACACGGTTGTGGCAATATCAACGACAATGGGGAACGTTAGTAGACTTATGTGAAACCAACAACTTAGTAATAGGGGGGTACTATCGTCCCTCATAGAGAAATACATAAGCTGACATGGATTTCTCCAAATGGTAGAGACAAGAACCAAATAGACCATACTATTATAAAAGGAAAGTGGAGAAGATCGTTGCAAGATGTCCGTGTTTTGCGGGGTGCAGATGTTGCTAGTGACCACCACCTAGTAATTGCAAACATCAAACTAAAACTTAAAACGTTATCTACCCATGTAAATGTAAAAAGGAAATTTGATGTTAGTAAATCACAAGACTCCAAAACTCAGCAAGAGTTTAAACTAGAAATAAATCGCAGATTCCAGCTATGAGAAAACCCAATCACTGAGGATACAAACAGAATATCAGTCAATGATGAATGGCAGCAAATACATAAAATCTACACTGAAGCCGGTATAAAGGTACTAGGATCCAAAAGGCAAACACACAAAGAATGGACAACACCTGAAACTTGGAAATTGATAGACCAAAGAAAAGAAGTGAAAAACAAAATATGTCAAACACACTCTGAGAAAATTAAAGAAAAGCTAAGAACAAAGTATACAGAATGCAACAAGAAGGCAAAGACAGCAATACGTAAGAACAATAGGGACTTTATGGAAGACCTAGCAGAAAGTGCAGCTTCAAAACAGGAATGGGACAGATTTACCAAGTCACTAAATGCTTCTGCCTACAAGTGAGAGTTTGTGTGTAATGTCTGTTTGATGTAGATGTAACAAAAAAAAGGAAAAAATTAAACAATATAAAAAAAAATAAAAAAAAATAAAAGTCACTAAGCGATTAAATGGTAAAAAGAGCTCAAATAAACATGCCAATTAAAAAAAATAAAAAAAATAAAAAAATAAATATATATATACAAACAACCGAACGAGAGCAACACTTAAGATGGAAAGAACATTTCCAAGAAACTAGCACAAGAACAAGCTGTGTTCAGAAAAGGTAGGGGTTGCATAGACCACATATTTGTCCTCCGAAACATCTTAGAGCAGTGCCACGAGTGCTAGAGAAAATTGCTGGTACATTTTGTAGATTTTGAGAAAGCCGTTGACAGCTTACACAGGGACAGTCTTCGGGAAAATTCGAGAGACTATGGAATACCAAGTAAGATAGTTTAACTCATCAAGCAGTTCTATACAAACTTCTCGTTTACTATCAACTCTGAAGCGGATAGTCGTTTTCTTGTAAAATCAGGAGTAAGGCAAGGATGTGTTATGTCATCTGTGCTTTTTGTAGTCGCCATTGATTGGATAATGAGAACGACCCTAACGGAGAGTAACACCGGACTGAGATGGACATTATGTACCACTATGTACCACGCTTGAGGATACAGACTATGCTGATGATTCAACACGATTATCGCATACTGAAGACCATATGCAGGTAAAGACTAGAAAGCTAGAAGGAAACGCTAGGATGATGGACTTAAGATCAATGCAAAGAAGACGAAGTTAATGTACCTCAACACAGAGAGAGTGCCTGTCACATTTGTAGAGGGGGAACAACTGGAGACAGTAGACTCCTTTAATTACATAGGGAGTTGTAGAACAACGGAAGGTATTGCGGAAAGAGATATAAAAGTCAGAATAGGAAAAGCTAGATCAGCATTCATTAGACTAGGCAACACCTGGAAAACAACAGGCTTTTCAAAGAAGACCAAGCTTAAACTTTATAACAGCTGTGTACTATCGGTGCTCCTATACGGCTCAGAGTGCTTGAGAATGACTGAAAAAAACATCAACAGACTCCCCAGCTCCCATAACACCTGTCTGAGGAAGATAATGAAGATATTCTGGACGAACAAAATCTCCAGTTGATACAAAAGAAATGGAGGTGGCTTGGTCATGTTTTAGGCAAATCATCTGAAGACATGCCCAAGGTAGCCCTCATGTGGACACCAGAAGGAAAAAGGAAAAGAGGTAGACCAAAAATAATGTGGAGGCGCGCCATCGAAAATGAAATAAAGGAAAGAGGACACACCAGGGACACAATAGAAAGAAAAGCAAATAATAGAGAAGAGTGAAGGAAACTTGTCCCATCAGGCATAGTAAGGACTAAGTAAGTAAGTATATAAACATTACCATGACCATTACGCGGCGTTACAATCAAATAAAATACAATATGATAATAAAAAGCTGGCATTAATTTTTACAATGTTCATAAGTATAGTTGTAAAATAGAAAAGGACTAACGTGAACTTCTGATTACAAAGGAATAAAGAAGCGTAAGAATGATGTCTAGACCTGGAACTATGTCCCCGGTAAAAACTTTCCAGAGAAGATTTCTCTTAGTGCTATTTTTAATATAGATGAAGAAACATGGAAATGTGGTAAAAATGTGCTAGGTAATTCTGCTTGCATCATCATAACTTAACAATCATTTCACATTTATTTAAAAAAAATATAGTCACGATTGGTAATATCAAACGCTGAATGCGCTGTGTTGTAAGAAATCTCTTTGTGGGAACTTCCTGTTTCGCGTTTCTGGACGAAAATACGCTAACAGAAAATACCTCTGTGTTTATACCGGTAAGGTTTAATCCAGAAAAGGCAAAACTGGCGTGAAAGAGTAAACCCTAATACAATAGCTCTGAAATGAAAACTCAAGTTCATTTGAGGAATCGGAAGTCCGTGACGTCATGCTATTGTTGTCTCCATTGTGACGTCAGGCACGTGTAATGAAGTATCACAATATCCTTCAATCCTATCTTGCCCTGGACAGCGGGAGAGCAAAACATGTCTCTTCAGAAGCAAATACAAAGGGGAGTAACTCTGGTAACCCTGTTTCATATGAGTCGTATGTCGATAAACTTAGAATTGACCTTACTAAACACTCCCAGATCATTGCCTTTCCGATCAAACAGGTACTTGACGTTTACCATTTCATATTTGCTCACTCACTTGTACCAGCACGGAATAAGACTTAGTAGAGAACAATGAATACCTCGAGTCTGACCACGTCATGGTTACTCCCCGTCTGACCACGTCATGGTTACTCCCCGTCTGACCACGTCATGGTTACTCCCCGTCTGACCACGTCATGGTTACTCCCCAAATGTCCGTTTTTAACTGCCTTTAAATGTGTTAACGATTAACATACATAAAGGTACCATATACAGTAAAACAGAACAAAAATCAAACAGCGGCGTAATTTATAGACCACAACTTAAAACATATATTACACCAAAGTATATACTGGTTCTGGTCTGTAATCTCACGCTGATCTATTGCGTATAGTGATACATCACAGCGTATATATAGTATAGCGTATAGTAGTACAGCACAGCGTATATATAGTATAGCGTAAAGTGGTACATCACAGCGTATATATAGTATAGCGTATAGTAGTACATCACAGCGTATATATAGTATAGCGTAAAGTGTTACACCACGGAGTATATATAGTATAGCGTATAGTGATACACCACAGCGTGTATATAGTATAGCATGAAGTGTTACATCACAGCGAATATACAGAATAGCGTATAGTGATACGCCACAGCGTATATATAGTATAGCGTATAGTATAACACCACAGCGTGTATATAGTATAGCGTATAGTGATACGCCACAGCGTATATAAAGTACAGCGTATAGTGATACGCCACAGCGTATATATAGTATAGCGTATAGTATAACACCACAGCGTGTATATAGTATAGC
>NW_018403785.1:185142-186091 GCF_002113885.1 Mizuhopecten yessoensis | reverse complement strand
ACAGCGTGTATATAGTATAACGTATAGTGATACATCACAGCGTATATATAGTATAGCGTATAGTGATACGCCACAGCGTATATATAGTATAGCGTATATTATTACACCACAGAGTATATACCACAGCGTATATATAGTATAGCGTATAGTGTGACACCACAGCGCATATATATAGTATAGAGTAAAGTATTACACCACAGCGTATATACAGTATAGCGTATAATATATTGCACCACAGCGTTTATATAGTATAGCGTATAGTGATACAACACAGCGTTTATATAGTATAGCGTAAAGTGTTATACCACAGCGTGTATATAGTATAGCGTATAGTATTACACCACAGCGTATTATAGTATAGCGTATAGTATTACACCACAGCGTTTATAAAGTATAGCGTATAGTGTTACACCACAGTGTATATACCACAGCGTATATATAGTATTGCGTATAGTGATACGTCACAGCGTATATATAGTATAGCATATAGTATAGCGTATAGTGGTACACCTCAGCGTATATATAGTATAGCGTAAAATGTTACAACACAGCGTATATATAGTATAACGTATAGTGGTACACCACAGCGTATATATAGTATAGCGTAAAGAATTACACCACAGCGTATATATAGTATAGCGTATAGTGATACGTCACAGCGTATATATAGTATAGCGTATAGTGATACACCACAGCGTGTATATAGTATAGCGTATAGTGATACACCACAGCGTGCATATAGTATAGCGTATAATGATACTCCACAGCGTATATATAGTATAGCGTGAAGTGTTACACCACAACGTATGTATAGGATAGCGTATAGTGGTACACCTCAGCGTGTTTATAGTATAACGTATAGTGATACACCAAAGCGTGCATATAGTATAGCGTGAAGTGTTACACCACAGCGTATGTATAGTATAACGTATAGTGGTACACCTCAGCC
>NW_018403785.1:181018-181565 GCF_002113885.1 Mizuhopecten yessoensis | reverse complement strand
TAGTATTACACCGCCGCGTATATATAATATAGCGTATAGTGTTACGCCACAGAGTATAAATAGTATAGCGTATAGTGTTACACCACAGCGTTTATAAAGTATAGCGTATAGTGTTACACCACAGCGTATATATAGTATAGCGTATAGTATTACACCACAGCGTATATATAGTATAGCGTAAAGTATTACACCACAGCGTACATATAGTATAGCGTAAAATGTTACAACACAGCGTATATATAGTATAGCGTATAGTTATACACCACAGCCTATATATAGTATAGCGTAAAATATTCCCCCACAGCGTATATATAGTATAGCGTTAAATGTTACAACACCGCGTATATATAGTATAGCGTATAGTGATACACCACAGCCTATATATAGTATAGCGTAAAATATTACACCACAGCGTATATATAGTATAGCGTTAAATGTTACAACACAGCGTATATATAGTATAGCGTATAGTGATACACCACAGCCTATATATAGTATATTGTATAGTGGTACACCACAGCGTATATATAGTATAGCGTAAAGTGTG
>NW_018403785.1:164578-179810 GCF_002113885.1 Mizuhopecten yessoensis | reverse complement strand
ATAGTATAGCGTATAGTATAACACCACAGCGTGTATATAGTATAGTGTAAAGTGTTACACCAAAGCGTATATATAGTGTATACCATGACGTATGAGTGTATACCACATCGTAAGTGTTTATCACAGCGTAAGAGTGTATACCACAGCGTAAGGTTGTATGCCACGGCGTAAGAGTGTATACATCAGCGAAAGAGTGCTTACCACAGCGTAACAGCGATACCACAACGTAAGAGTGTATACCACGGCGTAAATGTATACCACAGCGTAAGAGTGTATACCACATGGTAAGAGTGTATACAACAGCATAATAGTGTAAACCCGGCTGAGAGTGTATACCTTAGCGTAAGAGTGTATGCCACGGCGTAAGAGTGTATACCACAGCGTAAGAATGTTTACCACAGCGTAAGAGTGTATACCACAACTTAAGAGTGTATACCATGGCGTAGAAGTGTATACCACAGCGTAAGAGTTTATCACAGCGTATGAGTGTATACCACAGCGTAAGAGTGTATACCACAGTGTAAGAGTGTATGTCATGGCGTAGAAGTGTATACCACAGCGTAAGAGTTTATCACAGCGTATGAGTGTATACCACAGCGTAAGTGTTTATCACAGTGTAAGAGTGTATACCACAGCGTAAGGGTGTATGCCATGGCGTAAAAGTGTATACATCAGCGAAAGAGTGTTTACCACAGCGTAAGAGCTGATACCACAGCGTAAGAGCTGATACCACAGCGTAAGAGTGTATACCACGGCGAAAGAGTGTTTACCATAGCGTAAGGGTGTATACCACATTGTAAGAGTGTATACAACTGCATAAGAGTGTAAACCCGGCGTAAGAGTGTATACCTTAGCGTAAGAGTGTATACCACAGCGTAAGAGTGTATGCCATGGCGTAAGAGTGTATACTACAACGTAAGTGTTTATCACATCGTAAGAGTGTATACCACAGCGTAAGAGTGTATGCCATGGCGTAAGAGTGTTTACATCAGCGAAAGAGTGTTTACCACAGCGTAAGAGGATAAACCACAGCGTAAGAGTGTATACCACAGCGTAAGAGTGTATACTACAACCTAAGTGTTTATCACAGCGTAAGAGTGTATACCACGGCGTAAGAGTGTATACCACAGCGTAAGAGTGTATACCACGGCGTAAGAGTGTATGCCACAGCGTAAGAGTGTATACCACGGCGTAAAAATATACCACAGCGTAAGAGTGTATACCACATGGTAAGAGTGTATACAACAGCATAATAGTGTAAACCCGGCTGAGAGTGTATACCTTAGCGTAAGAGTGTATGCCACGGCGTAAGAGTGTATACCACAGCGTAAGAATGTTTACCACAGCGTAAGAGTGTATACCACAACTTAAGAGTGTATACCATGGCGTAGAAGTGTATACCACAGCGTAAGAGTTTATCACAGCGTATGAGTGTATACCACAGCGTAAGAGTGTATACCACAGTGTAAGAGTGTATGTCATGGCGTAGAAGTGTATACCACAGCGTAAGAGTTTATCACAGCGTATGAGTGTATACCACAGCGTAAGTGTTTATCACAGTGTAAGAGTGTATACCACAGCGTAAGGGTGTATGCCATGGCGTAGAAGTGTATACCACAGCGTAAGAGTTTATCACAGCGTATGAGTGTATACCACAGCGTAAGTGTTTATCACAGTGTAAGAGTGTATACCACAGCGTAAGGGTGTATGCCATGGCGTAAGAGTGTATACATCAGCGAAAGAGTGTTTACCACAGCGTAAGAGCTGATACCACAGCGTAAGAGCTGATACCACAGCGTAAGAGTGTATACCACGGCGAAAGAGTGTTTACCATAGCGTAAGGGTGTATACCACATTGTAAGAGTGTATACAACTGCATAAGAGTGTAAACCCGGCGTAAGAGTGTATACCTTAGCGTAAGAGTGTATACCACAGCGTAAGAGTGTATGCCATGGCGTAAGAGTGTATACTACAACGTAAGTGTTTATCACATCGTAAGAGTGTATACCACAGCGTAAGAGTGTATGCCATGGCGTAAGAGTGTTTACATCAGCGAAAGAGTGTTTACCACAGCGTAAGAGGATAAACCACAGCGTAAGAGTGTATACCACAGCGTAAGAGTGTATACTACAACCTAAGTGTTTATCACAGCGTAAGAGTGTATACCACGGCGTAAGAGTGTATACCACAGCGTAAGAGTGTATACCACGGCGTAAGAGTGTATGCCATGGCGTAAGAGTGTTTACATCAGCGAAAGAGTGTTTACCACAGCGTAAGAGGATAAACCACAGCGTAAGAGTGTATACCACAGCGTAAGAGTGTATACTACAACCTAAGTGTTTATCACAGCGTAAGAGTGTATACCACGGCGTAAGAGTGTATACCACAGCGTAAGAGTGTATACCACGGCGTAAGAGTGTATACCACAGCGTAAGAGTGTATACCACGGCGTAAAAATATACCACAGCGTAAGAGTGTATACCACATTGTGAGAGTGTATATAAATGAATGCAATACTGCTACTCTCCATATTTAAAGTCGTTTATCTATTTATTTATTTTTCACGAAGTTGTTGCCGAAACATTAATTTTGACAAAAAAATAAATTTGTAAAAAAAAAAAAGTCATTTTTTAACATTAATGAGTGACTTTTTACATATGGGTCATATCACTACGCCAGCCTTGTCAACAAACTTCATGAGAATGTGGTAGAAACAGATCACACGACTCGTGGTTGTTGAGTATGGTATTTATTTCACTCTCGGTAGTTAATTTTCAAAAGTTACAGAGAGACACTCGCTAAAGCTCGTGTCTTTTGTAACTTTTGAAAATTAACTAACTCGAGTGAAATAAATACCATATTCAACAACCACTCGTTGTGTAACCTCTATATCTTTAAAAACAAGAATACGTTTACGTTAACGAAAATGGACTGATAATGGAACTGTTGTTTTGATTCATTCATTAATTCGCTCTCGAAAATGTACAGCCTTACTCCCTATCATCGTGCGTCATTCACTAACATGACGATTTCCGTACAAGCTATTGTTGTTTTCAGTAATGATGCTCTCCTGCTTAATGACTTGATATGTAAATATGTGTCGCCGAACCCATTACGTGATCGACAGTGTTAGATATGTACCTATTGTAATCACATAACCACACAGAATGAATCAACATGTTAATTAACTCGTATCAAACTCATATCCACGTTTCTATATTTGTTTTGTTCAATGTTCAACATCCGGGGAATGGCTAATGACGTAAGACTTGCTTAAAAGTCACCTCTGAATCCAAATATGTTAATCAATGTGTACGTGAGCCGTGAAATCGCCGAAAACGTTGTGTAATACGCCATCGTTTTAAGGGCTTTTCTACAGGTAGACGTTGAAACGTGAACATGAAAGCCTATTGATACCGTAAAAACTAACGTGAAGAATGATACATCCACACGCCCAAGTTAAAATCTTTACATAGGTCACATTCGAACAACATTTTTATGTGTGAAATTCGAATCTGAAACGAGGCAACACCAATTTACAGTGTACTTGTCATTCCCACACTATATTAGAGTGTACTTGGATGTGTCCATGCACTGCTGTAGTTTAAAATGACATTTATACTGTAGTAATCTACTAAAATACTTTAGACTAACACCCCCACCCCCACCCCCACCCCTCCACACACACACACTACCGACACCCCACCCCCACCCCCAATAGGTCTCTGGATCCGCCAGTGGCACGTGTTCACAATAGCACACTTGAAAGACTTTTTGGAACATCATATTGTATTTATTGGTCTGCTGCCTTGTAAATTGATTGGCTGACAGTAATATACAACAACCAATCCGATTTTCAAGCCAATAGTTTCGACTGTTTCCTGGCAAGATCTGATTGGCATTGCGCCAACAGCCAATGTTTGGGAAACTTATGACGTAGATACAATTTCATATCAGATATCATTTGTTTCTTTCATTGATCATGTAACACAACGGCTGTTTAACGTCTTTACATTCAAAAGCCAAAACTGATTCTCCCATGTGTTTGTGTTTCCCTCGACCATTGGCGCTTCGGAAAACAGGTCACCAAGTCCGACACCTCGGGAAAATAATTTTGATTATTATGTGCTTGAAAATTTCCCGCAATCACATTGGCCGGGTCCTATACACGTGACCAGTCCTCAAAAACTCATGTAGACTGGTTATAGCCTACATGGAAATTCCCCGCAACCTGTCTCAGAGCATGCGCAGTTAGACCGGAACGCGATCTATCGCGAATGGTTCGCCTCCCTTACATCTGAAAATGTCCAAAAACTACTCGAAGATAAAGATGTTGTTAACATAAAAAAGGCAACTGAACAGGCATTGCGTATCCTCAATGCTAATCTTAAGGAAAAGAACTAAACCTTGACAATGGTTTCGAAAGCTACGATGCCGAACTGTTGGATTCAACCCTGGTGAAATTTGGACGTGGGGTGTACCGCTCACGGAGAACCTTGACGTTAAAAAAACCACTTATTGTTGAAGCATATAATAAAACAGTTATGGAGTTTTGTGCTTGTGAATATGATGTGATATGAACCTGAAGAAGTGATTTTGACCGAGGTGACATATCACATCATATTCACCAGCACAAACGTCCATAATTGTATACTGTTGACTGTAAAGGCATGCACAACTGTGTTATGTTGTTTGGTAACATGGACATTTCCATGTAATACATATACATGTATATGTGTATGTTTCTCCGGGCAATGTACTGATCTCCAATTGGAAAATAGTATACAGTTCTTCCATTTCTTTTTCAGTCAACAGTCAAATTATTTGTCCGAGATATCGGGACCCATCAGAGAAAATGTTTTCTGAGACCGCCGATATCCTTTTATCCATGCGATAAACTGCTGGCATTTATGAATCAAGATATTGTTTAACCAAAGAAAGTTAATGCTTCAAAATATTTCACTACGGCGAGATAAAACATCATGCGTTTCCTAGGCTTTCATCAAAAATATTATACCGAAGTTCAGATAATAAATTGGGTTTCATCACTCCCACAACCACTATAGATTTCATTACTCCCACAACCACTATAAATTTCCTTACTCCCACAACCACTATAGATTTCCTTACTCCCACAACCACTATAGATTTCCTCACTCCCACAACCCCTATAGGTTTCATCACTCCCACAACCACTGTAGGTTACCTCACTCCCACAACCACTGTAGGTTACCTCACTCCCACAACCACTGTAGGTTTCCTCCTCTCACAACCACTGTAGGTTTCCTCCTCTCACAACCACTGTAGGTTTCATCACTCCCACAACCACTGTAGGTTACCTCACTCCCACAACCACTGTAGGTTACCTCACTCCCACAACCACTGTAGGTTTCCTCCTCTCACAACCACTGTAGGTTTCCTCCTCCCACAACCACTGTAGGTTACCTCCTCTCACAACCACTGTAGGTTTCCTCACTCTAACAACCACTGTAGGTTACCTCACTCCCACAACCACTGTAGGTTTCCTCCTCTCACAACCACTGTAGGTTTCCTCCTCTCACAACCACTGTAGGTTACCTCACTCCCACAACCACTGTAGGTTACCTCACTCCCACAACCACTGTAGGTTTCCTCCTCTCACAACCACTGTAGGTTTCCTCCTCCCACAACCACTCTAGGTTTCCTCACTCCCACAACCACTGTAGGTTTCCTCCTCTCACAACCACTCTAGGTTTCCTCACCCTCACAACCACTGTAGGTTTCCTCCTCTCACAACCACTGTAGGGTTCCTCCTCCCACAACCACTGTAGGTTTCCTCCCCCTCACAACCACTGTAGGTTTCCTCCTCCCACAACCACGGTAGGTTACCTCACTCCCACAACCCCTATAGCTCCTCTCACAACCACTCTAGGTTTCCTCACCCTCGCAGCCACTGTAGGTTTCCTCCTCTCACAACCACTGTAGGTTTCCTCACTCTAACAACCACTGTAGGTTATCTCACTCCCACAACCACTGTACGTTTCCTCCTCTCACAACCACTGTAGGTTTCCTCCTCTCACAACCACTCTAGGTTTCCTCACCCTCGCAGCCACTGTAGGTTTCCTCCTCTCACAACCACTGTAGGTTTCATCACTCCCACAACCACTGTAGGTTACCTCACTCTCACAAGCACTGTAGGTTTCCTCACTCTCACAACCACTGTAGGTTACCTCACTCCCACAACCCCTATAGGTTTCATCACTGCGACTTTAGCGAGTGTCTTTCTGTAACTTTTGAAAATTAATTCCTCCTCTCACAACCACTGTAGGTTTCCTCCCTCCCACAACCACTGTAGGTTACCTCACTCTCACAACCACTTTAGGTTTCCGCCTCTCACAACCACTGTAGGTTTCCTCACTCCCACGACCACTGTAGGTTTCCTCCTCTCACAACCACTGTAGGTTTCCTCCCTCCCACAACCACTGTAGGTTACCTCACTCCCAAAACCACTGTAGGTTTCCTCCTCCCACAACCACTCTAGGTTTCCTCACTCCCACAACCACTGTAGGGTTCCTCCTCCCACAACCACTGTAGGTTACCTCACCCCCACAACCACTGTAGGTTCCCTCACTCTCACAACCACTGTAGGTTTCCTCACTCTAACAACCACTGTAGGTTACCTCACTCCCACAACCACTATAGGTTACCTCACTCCCACAACCACTGTAGGTTTCCTCACTCCCACAACCACTGTAGGTTACCTCACTCCCAAAACCACTGTAGGTTTCCTCCTCCCACAACCACGGTAGGTTACCTCACTCCCACAACCCCTATAGCTCCTCTCACAACCACTCTAGGTTTCCTCACCCTCGCAGCCACTGTAGGTTTCCTCCTCTCACAACCACTGTATGTTTCATCCCTCCCACAACCACTGTAGGTTACCTCCCTCCCCCAACCCCTGTAGGTTACCTCACTCCCCCAACCACTGTAGGTTTCCTCACTCCCACAACCTCTGTAGGTTTCCTCCTCCCACACCCACTCTAGGTTTCCTCCTCCCACAACCACTGTAGGTTACCTCCCTCCCCCAACCCCTGTAGGTTTCCTCCTCCCACAACCACTGTAGGGTACCTCACCCTCACAACCACTGTAGGGTTCCTCCTCCCACAACCACTGTAGGTTACCTCACCCCCACAACCACTGTAGGTTCCCTCACTCTCACAACCACTGTAGGTTTCCTCACTCCCACGACCACTGTAGGTTTCCTCCTCTCACAACCACTGTAGGTTTCATCACTCCCACAACCACTGTAGGTTACCTCACTCTCACAACCACTGTAGGTTACCTCCCTCTCACAACCACTGTAGGTTACCTCACTCTCACAACCCCTGTAGGTTACCTCACTCTCACAACCACTGTAGGTTACCTCACTCTCACAAGCACTGTAGGTTTCCTCACTCTCACAACCACTGTAGGTTACCTCACTCCCACAAGCACTGGAGGTTACCTCACTCTCACAACCACTGTAGGTTACCTCCCTCTCACAACCACTGTAGGTTACCTCACTCCCACAAGCACTGGAGGTTACCTCACTCTCACAACCACTGTAGGTTACCTCACTCCCACACCCACTGTAGGTTACCTCACTCCCACAACCACTGTAGGTTTCCTCACTCCCACAACCTCTGTAGGTTTCCTCCTCCCACAACCACTGTAGGTTACCTCACTCCCACAACCCCTATAGGTTTCATCACTGCCACTTTAGCGAGTGTCTTTCTGTAACTTTTGAAAATTAACTAACGAGAGTGAAATAAATACCATACTCAACAACCACGAGTCGTGTGATCTGTTTCTACCACAATCTCATGATCAGTCGGACATGTGTTTGTTGACAAGGCTGGCGTAGTGATATGACCCATATGTAAAAAGTCACTCATTAATATTCAAAAATGAGGTGGTTTTTTTACAAATTATTTTGTCAAAATTAATGTTTCGGCAACAACTTCGTGAAAAAATAAAATAGATGAACGACTTCAAATATTGAGAGTAGCAGTATTGTATTAATTTATATAAATCAACCGCGGACTATATGCGCGTAAGCATTTCGTACGAAGTCTGCCTCCCGCTAAGTGATGAACCGTTGTAGACGAACTTATCGCTGTCAATATCCAAAACCATAGGCCTACGTTTCTTCGTGACGGTTCTATGGTTGACGTTTATAGTGAAAGTTCAGCCATAGTCAGACCGTCTAAATAGCGATAACGGGGCGTTGGGAGAACGAAATATTTCCCGACACTGTGTCAGATCTTGTTTTGGTTTCACGACCTGGACACGCGACGGTGTGACGTCGAAACAATATTGAGCTTCTGTAGCAATTTTGCCTGAAACTAGCGGTCAAATCTTTTAGTATCATCTTTTAATATTGCCTTAATAACCCCCCTTTCCGCATAACCTCACAAAGTCACCAACATTTGTCGGATGCTGACAGCCGACGACGTAAACAAAATAGCAGGTGGCAAAAAGCACGTTGAAAAAGTCTTCCCAGTCAAAGTTCATCTTCTCGACCAAGCAAAACTCTTGAAGGTCATATACCACGTGTGGTATATAACTCATATTTATCGAACAGTCTGCGTGTTTATACAATGATCTGAGAGTGGAATAACACAGCGTATTGTGGTAGAAACATGATAACCAACCACCACTTGACTGAGAATCTCGTTATATAAGAACGTTTAAAAAATGAAGAATGTTGAAAATGCATGACAAGCTATCGATGATATGTGATGAAGTGACAATACCAGTTTTTTTAAATTCTCCGAATGAGGAATTAATTAACAGTAACCAAACACTGTTTTGTTTACCATCAAGTTGGCCATTGTCTGAATAATTACCATCAAATGTGTTATTATTGTTGTGTATAAAAACGAAACTGGAATGTCATGCTAGTAAGATGAATATCTTGTTGTTCTGATTTCCAGCGGGGCGCTAACGTGGCGCACGTGCACTGAACGCGTGTTGTGTTTAGTTCGGTGACGTATCGACAGAGTGGTTAGGTCATCTTCGTGAGCGGTTCACCCTGCGTCCAAATGATGTCCCCCGCCCCCATCACCCCGGATAGCTTCAGTGTGTGTTAAAACATTTAAGATAAGAAGTTGGTAGGACAGACTGTGGACTTACACTAAATATGATCAGAAGGAATGTATAAATGTTTTTTCTAATACATAAAAAGTACGATCATTAAACCGATCATAATTATGAAGTTATCATAGGATAATATAAAATTTAGAAAATCCTGGCTATGATTATATTTTCAATATTATTTATAATCTTTATTTTCAATATTATTAATGATTTTAAGAATATAAGAATTAAGAAATTTAAGAAATAATCAAGATACGTGTCTGTGTTATGGTAGAATGTATACCGTATAAATGGTATTATTGGTGGAATGTATACCGTATAGATGGTATTATTGGTGGAATGTATACCGTATAGATGGTATTATTGGTGGAATGTATACCGTATAGATGGTATTATTGGTGGAATGTATACCGTATAGATGGTATTATTGGTGGAATGTATACCGTATAGATGGTATTATTGGTGGAATGTATACCGTATAGATGGTATTATTGGTGGAATGTATACCGTATAGATGGTATTATTGGTGGAATGTATACCGTATAGATGGTATTATTGGTGGAATGTATACCGTATAGATGGTATTATTGGTGGAATGTATACCGTATAGATGGTATTATTGGTGGAATGTATACCGTATAGATGGTATTATTGGTGGAATGTATACCGTATAGATGGTATTATTGGTGGAATGTATACCGTATAGATGGTATTATTGGTGGAATGTATACCGTATAGATGGTATTATTGGTGGAATGTATACCGTATAGATGGTATTATTGGTGGAATGTATACCGTATAGATGGTATTATTGGTGGAATGTATACCGTATAGATGGTATTATTGGTGGAATGTATACCGTATAGATGGTATTATTGGTGGAATGTATACCGTATAGATGGTATTATTGGTGGAATGTATACCGTATAGATGGTATTATTGGTGGAATGTATACCGTATAGATGGTATTATTGGTGGAATGTATACCGTATAGATGGTATTATTGGTGGAATGTATACCGTATAGATGGTATTATTGGTGGAATGTATACCGTATAGATGGTATTATTGGTGGAATGTATACCGTATAGATGGTATTATTGGTGGAATGTATACCGTATAGATGGTATTATTGGTGGAATGTATACCGTATAGATGGTATTATTGGTGGAATGTATACCGTATAGATGGTATTATTGGTGGAATGTATACCGTATAGATGGTATTATTGGTGGAATGTATACCGTATAGATGGTATTATTGGTGGAATGTATACCGTATAGATGGTATTATTGGTGGAATGTATACCGTATAGATGGTATTATTGGTGGAATGTATACCGTATAGATGGTATTATTGGTGGAATGTATACCGTATAGATGGTATTATTGGTGGAATGTATACCGTATAGATGGTATTATTGGTGGAATGTATACCGTATAGATGGTATTATTGGTGGAATGTATACCGTATAGATGGTATTATTGGTGGAATGTATACCGTATAGATGGTATTATTGGTGGAATGTATACCGTATAGATGGTATTATTGGTGGAATGTATACCGTATAGATGGTATTATTGGTGGAATGTATACCGTATAGATGGTATTATTGGTGGAATGTATACCGTATAGATGGTATTATTGGTGGAATGTATACCGTATAGATGGTATTATTGGTGGAATGTATACCGTATAGATGGTATTATTGGTGGAATGTATACCGTATAGATGGTATTATTGGTGGAATGTATACCGTATAGATGGTATTATTGGTGGAATGTATACCGTATAGATGGTATTATTGGTGGAATGTATACCGTATAGATGGTATTATTGGTGGAATGTATACCGTATAGATGGTATTATTGGTGGAATGTATACCGTATAGATGGTATTATTGGTGGAATGTATACCGTATAGATGGTATTATTGGTGGAATGTATACCGTATAGTTGGTATTATTGGTGGAATGTATACCGTATAGATGGTATTATTGGTGGAATGTATACCGTATAGTTGGTATTATTGGTGGAATGTATACCGTATATTTGGTATTATTGGTGGAATGTATACCGTATAGATGGTTGTATTGGTGGAATGTATACCGTATAGATGGTTGTATTGGTGGAATGTATACCGTATAGCTGGTATTATTGGTGGAATGTATACCGTATGGATGGTATTATTGGTTAAATGTATACCGTATAGCTGGTATTATTGGTGGAATGTATACCGTATAGCTGGTATTATTGGTGGAATGTATACCGTATAGATGGTGTTATTGGTGGAATGTATACCTTATAGCTGGTATTATTGGTGGAATGTATACCGTATAGATGGTATTATTGGTGGAATGTATACCGTATAGATGGTGGTATTGGTGGAATGTATACCGTATAGATGGTAGTATTGGTGGAATGTATACCGTATAGCTGGTATTATTGGTGGAATGTATACCGTAATGTATACCGTATATATGGTATTATTGGTAGAATGTATACCGTATTCCAAAACAGCAGCCAAGGACAGAAAGAATAGGTCAGCCAGCGTTGA
Source organism: Mizuhopecten yessoensis (assembly GCF_002113885.1). Taxonomy (NCBI): domain Eukaryota; kingdom Metazoa; phylum Mollusca; class Bivalvia; order Pectinida; family Pectinidae; genus Mizuhopecten; species Mizuhopecten yessoensis. The sequence continues at coordinate 168,138 of NW_018403785.1, read as the reverse complement.
GGCCTTATACGCCTTCTGACGCGGAGAGAATTAAGGTGAAGGCACAAAATGTAGGGTAATTGGCCTTACTTGTATTAATTATACTCACTTATGTCACGGTTATCGATATCGTCATATAACATTTTACCTGTGAACTGTGCTAGACTTAAGGATACATGCTACCTCACACTATATGGGTCCATCATTTCCATAAGCATAATTAAGTTGCATAATTACTTGATCACTTTCATTTAATGCATCAATGTGTACAAGTCGAATTTATCTTTAATTAGTTAATCAGTGAACGCCCGAATTTGTATTCATATAAAACTGTCACTTAGCTAGGTCAATATAACTTAAAACATTCAAGGTGTGGTCGCCTGTATGGAATGCTCGTTTATGATTCCGTGTCGATAACACGTCAGGCTACTTGTTTATGTATCACAACAAATAAACAATCCGTTAATGGTGTGAATGACATTTTATTTGTGTTTTGCGGACCAGGTGGGGTACCGTTTATCGGATCGATTGAGTAGCGAGGTCAGATCCGTACTGTGGAAGTCAGGGAAGGAACCATGTTAGCTTGACGTAAACTTACTGTAAACAGCAGGCGATAGGTAGAACAGAGGGTTGATGAAAAAACCCAACATTAGTCTAAGGTTGATTTGTACAACTCTCTGATAACATTGTCTTTGCCGTATATTATATGTCTATATTAGAAGTACATAAGCTTAAACTAAACGAGACAAGAAATAAATTGTTATAAGCCTTTCACATTTATGTATTTAAAACAAACTAAGTTAAATTTACACGTTGATATTCAGATAAACCCACAAGACTTTCCGGTCTATTTAACTCTGGTTGTAAAGCTTAATTCCCCGATACATGTAGGCTGTTCAGGCAAAACACACTTGTAGTGTAAATGAATTACATCCATACCGCGCCCTGATAAACCCGCGTTCGCACTAGCTGATTCACAGCCGTATCGATAAAAGGGAATCTACAATGCTTGTGATTTGCGAGATAAAAATTACCGATGAAAAACACGACAGGAATCAATTATTAGTGCTGCTGTATTGCTGTAATCGTTTCCGGCATGAAAACCGGAAGTACATTTACCTTCTGGCATGGCACGTGCCGTCAAGATTGGATAAATTTGTAAGAATACAACAAACCCAGTAATGGCAAATAGAATGGCTGAAAAATGTAGGCTTGATCAATACAATTGGAAAATCAAAAGGTAAATACATTTCTCGTATACCACTACTATATGTAGGTGTGAGGGACGTGGCAGGTGTAGAATGTGGCTCAGAACGGACGACTAAATCTACAACGGAGGGCCCCAATTTGCAATATCTCTCATACCTCAGTAATTATTTTTATTTTCCTCCCACTTCTTACCTGGGAAGTTCGGTTAAAGTCAACACAGGCATAATGATTTATCTGCAACAGAAAAATTAATTACTGTACATTATGTAGTGTTTGTTCCGCAGGTAATCGACGGGCGCTCACAGCCTGTCCTGGATGCATGTGTTGTGCTTTACCGCATAAGTAATAACAGCAGATCCGACATTTTTTGGGAGGATATATAGTAACAACTGCCATGCAGTTGTAAATATGTGCAAGTATCACAAACGTTTTCGATAACCGTGGCCCGAATGTCGATACAGTTTATATCATACACGATATCAATAAACGAATCCCGAATGTCGACACAGTTTATATCATAAACGATATCTATAACCGGGGCCCAAATGTCAACACAGTTGTTATCATAGACGATATGGATAACCGTGGTCCGAATGTCGACCCAGTTTATATCATAAACGATATCAATAACCGGGGCCCGAATGTCATCAAAGTTTATATCGTAAACGATATCGATTATCGTGGCCCGAATATCGACACAGTTTTTATCATAAACGATATCAATACCCACGATATCAATATCCGGGGCCCGTCTGTCGACACAGTTTATATCATAAACGATATCGATAACCGTGGCCCGAATGTCGACACAGTTTATAGCATAGACGATATCGATCATCGTGGCCCGAATTGTCGACACAGTTTATATCATAAACGATATCATTAACCGGGGCCCGAATGTCAACACAGTTGTTATCATAGACGATATCGATTATCGTGGCCCAAATGTCGAAACAGTTTATATCATAGACGATATCGATTATCGTGGCCCAAATGTCGAAACAGTTTATATCATAGACGATATCGATTATCGTGGCCCAAATGTCGAGACAGTTTATATCATAGACGATATCGATTACCTTGGCCCGAATGGCGACACAGTTTATATCATAGACGATATCGATAAACGTGGCTCGAATGTCGACACCGTTTATATCAAAAACGATATCGATACCCTTGTACCGACTATCGACACAGTTTATATCATAGACGATATCGATAAACGTGGCTCGAATGTAGACACTGTTTATATCAAAAACGATATTGATAACCTTGTACCGTCTATCGACACAGTTTATATCATAGACGATATCAATAACCGTGGCCCGAATGTCGACACAGTTTATATCGTAAACGATATTGATAACCGTGGCCCGAATGTCGACACAGTTGATATCATAGACGATATCGATAACAGTGGCCCGAATGTCGACACAGTTTATATCATAAACGATAGCAATAACCGTGGCCCGAATGTCGACACAGTTTTCATCATAGACGATATTGATAACCGTGGCCCGAATGTCGACACAGTTTACATCATAGACGATATCGATTATCGTGGCCCAAATGTCGAGACAGTTTATATCATAGACGATATCGATAACCTTGGCCCGAATGTCGACACAGTTTATATCATAGACGATATCGATAAACGTGGCTCGAATGTCGACACTGTTTATATCAAAAACGATATCGATAACCTTGTACCGTCTATCGACACAGTTTATATCATAGACGATATCAATATCCGGGGCCCGTCTGTCGACACAGTTTATATCATAAAAGATATCATTAACCGGGGCCCGAATGTCAACACAGTTGTTATCATAGACGATATCGATTACCTTGGCCCGAATGTCGACACAGTTGATATCATAAACGATATCGATAACCGGGGCCCGAATGTCGACACAGTTGATATCATAGACGATATCGATAAACGTGGCTCGAATGTCGACACTGTTTATATCAAAAACGAAATCGATAACCTTGTACCGTCTATCGACACAGTTTTTATCATAGACGATATCGATAACCGTGGCCCGAGTGTCGACACAGTTTACATCATAGACGATATCGATAAACGTGGCTCGAATGTCGACACTGTTTATATCAAAAACGAAATCGATAACCTTGTACCGTCTATCGACACAGTTTATATCATAGACGATATCGATAGCCGTGGCCCGAGTGTCGACACAGTTTATATCATAGACGATATCAATAACCGTGGCCCGAATGTCGACACAGTTTTCATCATAGACGATATTGATAACCGTGGCCCGAATGTCGACACAGTTTTCATCATAGACGATATCGATAACCGTGGCCCGAATGTCGACACAGTTTACATCATAGACGATATCGAT
>NW_018403785.1:157736-163598 GCF_002113885.1 Mizuhopecten yessoensis | reverse complement strand
CGATGCCTGTTGTATAAGGAACTAGCCGATGCCTGTTGTATAAGGAACTAGCCGATGCCTGTTGTATAAGGAACTAGCCGATGCCTGTTGTATAAGGAACTAGACGATGCCTGTTGTATAAGGAACTAGCCGATGCCTGTTGTATAAGGAACTAGCCGATGCATGTTGTATAAGGAACTAGCCGATGCCTGTTGACGGAGTATATGTCCTAGTTATACTGTCGCAACCTGTGCTTTAATTCCGTCCACAAACACATTTTCTGGTCGAAGATTCCGGTTAATAAATCATATGCTTGTAAAACATGTAGCAGAAACTCATTAGATACAATCGATCATGGCCGTGCAGTTTGGTAGCCTCTTACGACAAAGATGACTCTTATTAAATTTAATAAAAATCCATTGATCTGTTCCTGAGATAAAGTCAAAAATAAAAAATAAAAAATACGTGCTACGAACGATGGACGACGCTGAATAAACGTTAATAAATATTTCCGACATTAAAACAACGTGAGGTAAGGTTATCTTTTTATTCATTTATTCACACTTCCATCCCTACAAACAAAATAATTCTCCACAAAATTGTTTCGAACCAAGGTAATGTATAATTCATTTGAACCCCCCCCCCCCCTTCCCNCATTTGAACCCCCCCCCCCCCCTTCCCAAAAAAACAACCCCAATAACAAAAAAACAAAAAAACAAAAAAAACCTGAAGCAACAAGAAACAAGATGTGTAAAATGATGTTATTAAAGTATTTAAAATACACAACATCGGGACCTGTTTGGATGTGTAGTCGATAGTTATGTTTTACCAGTGTGCCTACGGAAACCAACAAAAATATGACGAACGGAAAAATCTTGTTTCTTTTCTATTTACGTTTTAAATTATAATGGACATCAGCAGGAATATCAACTTGTGAATCCCTAAAGAGCACGGGAATTGACTTTGTATCAATATATATAATTGAGTGTAACTCGAGTGGATCAACTTACAATCGCTGACTTTCCTTGTCTTTAAAAAGACAAGGAAAGTCAGCGATTGTAAGTTGATCCACTCGAGTTACTCTCAATTATATATATTGATACAAAGTCAATTCCCGTGCTCTTTAGGGATTCACAAGTTGATATTCCTGCTGATGTCCATTATAATTTAAAATCTTGTTTCTTTTCTATTTACGTTTTAAATTATAATGGACATCAGCAGGAATATCAACTTGTGAATCCCTAAAGAGCACGGGAATTGACTTTGTATCAATATATATAATTGAGTGTAACTCGAGTGGACCAACTTACAATCGCTGACTTTCCTTGTCTTTTTAAAGACAAGGAAAGTCGGCGATTGTAAGTTGATCCACTCGAGTTACTCTCAATTATATATATTGATACAAAGTCAATTCCCGTGCTCTTTAGGGATTCACAAGTTGATATTCCTGCTGATGTCCATTATAATTTAAAATCTTGTTTCTTTTCTATTTACGTTTTAAATTATAATGGACATCAGCAGGAATATCAACTTGTGAATCCCTAAAGAGCACGGGAATTGACTTTGTATCAATATATATAATTGAGTGTAGCTCTAGTGGATCAACTTACAATCGCTGACTTTCCTTGTTTTAAAAAAGACAAGGAAAGTCAGCGATTGTAAGTTGATCCACTCAAGTTACACTCGGTCTAACCAGTGGGGCTGATGGTCAGCGACTGTAACCTAATCCACTCGAGTTACACTTATGTCCAAATATTTTTGGCCTGCAGTGAGACACGGGTCATTAGCTATTCGATATTTAAGGTTAGGTATGTACGCTCACTCGATATTTAAGGATAGGTATGCACGCTCACTCGATATTTAAGGTTAGGTATGCACGCTCACTCGATATTTAAGGTTAGGTATGCACGCTCACTCGATATTTAAGGATAGGTATGCACGCTCACTCTATATTTTAGGATAGGTATGCACGCTCACTCGATATTTAAGGTTAGGTATGCACGCTCACTCGATATTTAAGGTTAGGTATGCACGCTCACTCGATATTTAAGGATAGGTATGCACGCTCACTCGATTTTTACCTGAGATATAGTGTATTGTGTGATAAAGCGATTTGTTCAGGAAAGAGAAAACCCTGTGTTCAATGGTGTTTTAAAGAAAATGACTCATCTCGTTTTTTGAGTAGAAAAGGTCAAATTTGTGACATTTGATAGGTTTATCACAATTGATATATTCAACTATTTTTAGTAAATTATTTGGGGAATAAAATTGACATGCTAGCAATTGTACAAATAATTATGTTCTATCGGTTTAAATATTGTTTAGTGTCAGTCCATTGAAATGTACAGAAATATTGACTGAGGCACTAGAACTATGAACATGCAGTGGCGTTACGATATTTCATTATTATGAAATGTCGTGAAGTTTCAGAACGTAAGTTTGAACCCAAACGGTTTGTGATAATACCCGCTTCAGTCAGGGTTCAGAAAGTAAAAGGTAGCGTTATTCTGGGTCGTAAACCTTGTTGACCATAAAATATCTTAAACATGTTACACTAAGTGTTTTTTATTGAACTTGTAAGGATAAAAATAGTTATATACAGGCTAAAAACAAACAGGACACATAGTTTCATACAAAAAGAGTAAAAAATTGAACCAAATACACATATTTACATGTGCATGGCATTGTCACTATATAGCCTCTTTGAAAGCTGTGTCGTTGATGGGACTTTAATTACCATGTAGCACGAGACAAAAAAAAAATAGCGTATTAATACAACACTGACCGGAACTACAATATCCAATATAAATAAACATGAAGGCTGCTGAAATATCGCTAGGCATTGTGAGATTTGACAATATCATTGTAAATTAATGTGCAAAATAAAAAATAAAATAAAAAATACTTTTATTACAACAAAAACAAGACCAAGGTCTGCAATATCGTACAAAATGCACATCGGTTGAATCACCAATGCCGGCAATGGAAACAATTTTAACGATCATGCAATTTATCAAAAATATCGTCTGTTACACTGCACTGATCAACAGGGGTTCGTTACAAATATCTGAAATACACATATTTTATAGACCTACTGACACATATGTTACAGACCTACTGATATGATAGTCAGCACACATAAACATTTCAGACATTTGTAATGAACCCCTGTGCTCCGTCGCAAGATCACTCACTTCCAACGCTATCAGTTTCGCGCTTCTCGCAGCCACTGTTTCCTCAGTTTCTGACGACATGTCAAATAACAAGGCTGTTATAGAATCTACAGACTGTAGTCAGATTCCTATCCAATCAACAAATAAATTCACGTCTGGATAGTTCGAATTAACTTCCAAAAATAACTCCCTCGTGGAGGGCAAGGTCGGATTTACGGTGTTCACTGTATTTATCCATGCGCTAATTTTGTTCCGGGGAAAAATCGAAACAATTTCAAATCTAACTTTCAGCTCAGAGTTATATTGATAAACTTAAATCACCCTATATACATATCATACGCAATTTTATCACATACCTGTTGAATCTTGTTACAGTAATACAAGCAATTTTCAGACCATGAAGTACAACGTTCTGTGTAATACGGAATGTTGTATTTACCTACTAGCCGAACTACTTTTTATGGGAATCCCCTTGTCATGGCGAACTGAAAAGTTGCCGGTGTTTGCAAAACATATCTAAGTTTATAAAATCTTTGTATCGATCTCTACCAAATACGGAAGGTATGTGATAAAAGCAAGACAACACACTTGTGTTTTTCTAACGAATCAGAAAGCACTAATTTTTTGCGGGGACGTATATATATTCACTCGTGCGCTCCGCGCACTCGTGAATATATTCGTCCGCGCAATAAACTCGTGCTTTCCGATTCGTAAGAAAAACACAAGTGTGTGGTCTTGCATATGTATTGATACTGAATTGTGGAATAACATTGAAATGCCAATCATTACGCGACAAACACGCTGTTCAAACTATTGAACGAAATTGTGTGGACTGTCGATAAGGTGGGCATTTTAAATTTTAAATATAAATTATAAGTTAAAAAAGAACATAAGAGGCAGAGAAAACGTAAATATAAGTATTGAACTGTTTTTGTATGGTATTTAGGATATATTTGAATGACACAGCTTTGCAAGCAAACAAATCATAATGCGCTAGCGTTATTTTGAAACATTTAGTGTTCATATTGTGAGACATTATTGTGTTTGACCTTAATAGTACGTCTGTACCCTTATCACAATACTAGATTGATGTTACAGAATCCCACACAAGAGACATATAAGGTCGTACATCTATAGTGTGTTAATGTGATGTTCAAAACGATGTACCACTACACCTCAAACAGTCGTACACTGTGTGACCAGACCAAACGTCCAAATGTCACCAAACACGTACTTCCTCCCTCCAGATAATGACACAATTAGATAACTCACTTTCGACTTTCGTATTTCCTTTTCCTTTTCAGACAAATATTCTTAATAACCTTTAACGATACTGTCACACACATAACAACAACGACGAATAGTTCGGATATGACGTTATATCTTTGTTGAGTTCATGGACACATCGGGCGCTATCGTCATAGCACGAGGAGGCTCGAAATTAATGAATGGCAGCATGACGTCATAGCCTAGACCCAGATGGCCAGGGGAAATACCACAAGTCGTGTTGAATGAGTGTACGACGGCTGAAAGTCGTATTGATCGGTATCAGACAAACTAGGGGAGATATGGCATTTGGTTAACTGGGGGCATCGTGGAATAATGAACGGATCAACGTGGCTGTGATCGATACGGAAGTATCTAGGTATTTAACAAAGGAGAAAAATATATGAAAAAAAAAATGTCAAAAAGGTAAATACAATAATTATGATAGAGACGTGAACTCATTCACTGAATTTTCATTACGACTCGTATGCAATTCTAGAACACAAAGTCTCATGACTGACAGTGTGGGGTCACATGACTTACAGTATGAGGTAACGTAACTTTTAGTGTGTGGTCACATAACTTACACTTTTTTTGTCACCATTTTCCAGACACTACGGTATTTTCACGAAAATGGCAACCCCATCATTTGGTAAAACATTTTGTTTCAAAGATACCATGAGCCAAACGAAGCCATTCAGAAAGATAAAATTTATCTTTATATGTTGTTTTGAAAGAATGAAATTCAATTTTTAAAATTTATGATGAACGGAGTTCCGTGCGAGCACGACTTTAGAAATACAACTTTGATTGAGTGAGAATGTTTCTGTGTGGCTTGGTCAACGATTGTATTCCTATTGAGCATACTAATTCGCCTACAAGGCTTTGATAAGGTCCATGGTGTCACCCTTTGTATTTTGGCGTCTCGTCGGTTCTGGTTTTGTTGTAATTTCTGCATATTTCCTATTTTGTTTCGTTCTATTTGTTTCCTGTCTCCTAGATTCAGGTTTCGTTTTCCTATCTTCGTTTGTTTTTGTGCTTCCTCGGTTCCTGTTTTGTTTCATTGAATCCTGTTTGTTTCGATTTCTCTTGGTTCCTGTTTCGTCTCATTGAATCCTGTTTGTTTTTATTTCTCTCGATTTCTCTTGGTTCCTGTTTTGTCTCATTGAATCCTGTTTGTTTTTATTTCTCTTGGTATCTGTTTTGTCTCATTGAATCTTGTTTGTTTTGATTTCTCTTGGTTCCTGTTTTGTATTATTGAATCGTGTTTGTTTTGATTTCTCTTGGTTCCTGTTTTGTCTCATTTAATCCTGTTTACTTTTATTTCTCTTGGTTCTTGTTTTTTATGGGCGTTTCTGTGTATCTTGTTTCTTGTTTCCTTGGCTTTAGTTTGATTTGTCGTTTCTGTGTATCTTGTTTCTTGTTTCCTTGGCTATAGTTTGAT
>NW_018403785.1:128393-155710 GCF_002113885.1 Mizuhopecten yessoensis | reverse complement strand
TGTTTCTTGTTTCCTTGGCTTTAGTTTGATTTGGTGTTTCTTTGTTTCTTGTTTTTTGTTTCCGCGGCTTTAGTTTGATTTGGTGTTTTTGGTAACTTGTTTCTTGTTTCCTCGGCTTTAGTTTGATTTGGTGTGTCCTCGATACCTGGTCTCCTGGCAACCTTAGCTCCTCATTGTGACCTAATGTGCTGACGCTATGTTACTGTGTTTAGATTAATACTTGGCTGACATTTTTTATCATTTTTCAGCATTGAGTCTGATAATGTTTGTAGCATTAAGTACTAGTGAAAATATGTCCTTTATTGCAAGTGATATGCATACGTTAAATAGTGTTGTTTATTTAATACGTATTAATATTAAATGCTTTATTAATATTGTGTCAAATTATCTTCAAAGTTAATTTAATCAAATGCTTAAGGTTATACAATATAACACTGGAAAAATAAAGAACAGACAAAATCACATCTCCAATATCTAAATATAGTTTTATATTCATCACATCTCAAATATCTAAATATAATTTATTTTCATCGCATCTCAAATATCTAAATATAGTTTTATATTCATCATATCTCCGATATCTAAATATAGTTTTATATTCATCACATCTCAAATATCTAAACATAGTTTTATAATCATCACATCTCAAATATCTAAATATAGTTTTATATTCATCACATCTCCAATATCTAAATATAGTTTTATATTTATCACAAAATACACTAATAACCATAATAACAATGACAACAAAACAACAAAGTACAATAATAACCATAATAACAGTGACAACAAAACAACAAAGTACAATAATAACCATAATAACAGTGACAACAAAACAACAAAGTACAGTAATAACCACAATAACAGTGACAACAAAACAACAAAGTACAATAATAACCACAATAACAGTGACAACACAACAACAAAGTACAATAACCATAATAACAGTGACAACAAAACAACAAAGTACAATAACCATAATAACAGTGACAACAAAACAACAAAGTACAGAAATAACCAAAATAACAGTGACAACACAACAACAAAGTACAATAACAACCATAATAACAGTGACAACAAAACAGCAAAGTACAATAACCACAATAACAGTGACAACAAAACAACAAAGTACAATAACAACCATAATAACAGTGACAACAAAACAGCAAAGTATAAAAATAACCATAATAACAGTGACAACAAAACAACAAAGTACATTGATAACCACAATAACAGTGACAACAAAACAACAAAGTATAAAAATACAACCATAATAACAGTGACAACAAAACAATAAAGTACAATAACAACCATAATAACAGTGACAACAAAACAACAAAGTACAATAACAACCATAATAACAGTGACAACAAAACAACAAAATACAATAATAACCATAATAACAAGGTAGTAAATTGATAACCACAATGACAGTGACAACAAAACAACAAAGTAGTACATTGATAACCACAATGACAGTGACAACAAAACAACAAAGTACAATATTAACCACAATAACAGTAACAACAAAACAACAAAGTACAATAACCACAATAACAGTCACAACAAAACAACAAGGTACACTCATTATCATAATAACAGTGACAACAAAACAACAAAGTATAATAATAACCATAATAACAGTGATCTTCATTCACACAAAGAAACACCATATTTCCCAATGAGGTCATGATGCGACTATTAACTAGTCTATAGTCATCATCAATCTTGGATACACACGGCATTTATCACTGAAATCGTGTTATTCGGAGCAAGCTCTGAACATCGTATACAGGGATGCTATCTAGAAAGAGAAAGTTAACGATCGGGTAATCTTACAGTTTATTAGTACGCTGTTCCTGTCTGTCACATTGTAAGTAAAGATCGAACAAAGCGCCTGAAGTAGGAAAGTCTGAAGTGTGTTTAATTCCAATCTCGGGAGGACGTCTGAAGTGTGTTTAATTCCAATCTCGGGAGGACGTCTGAAGTGTGTTTAATTCCAATCTCGGGAGGACGTCTGAAGTGTGTTTAATTCCAATCTCGGGAGGACGTCTGAAGTGTGTTTAATTCCAATCTCGGGAGGACGTCTGAAGTGTGTTTAATTCCAATCTCGGGAGGACGTCTGAAGTGTGTTTAATTCCAATCTCGGGAGGACGTCTGAAGTGTGTTTAATTCCAATCTCGGGAGGACGTCTGAAGTGTGTTTAATTCCAATCTCGGGAGGACGTCTGAAGTGTGTTTAATTCCAATCTCGGGAGGACGTCTGAAGTGTGTTTAATTCCAATCTCGGGAGGACGTTTCAAGGGTTTTGTTACCGGTCCAGTTTTTAAATCCAAACTAAAACGGCCAGAAGAGGGTTGTAGTGTTTTACCTGTATACCATACGAACGGGTACAGTCTGCTGTGAAATCTTGCCACCAAACTCAACACAAAATTGCCACAAAATATGCTCCAAAACAATTAACAACCTTATATTTGTATTGCTCTTAGCCTTTCTTGGAAAAGAAAACCCTCATAATTAAGAGAACGCAGTCGTTCTAGTGTAAAGATTGCAAAACGTCAAAAGTTCTGTCAGAAGACACATTCAGGAGAGGAAATTAACCAATGGGAGGCATGGTTAAGTAAAAGTATCCGACTAAGTGACAATGAGTGAGCTTTTGATGACCCGGAAACATGGAAACTGGAAGATGGTTCAGATATAGAGAAAGGAAACCCGACATGGAACATTTAACACCTCTTTTGCAAACGAGAAACAAAGATGAAGGCGGATCAAAGGAAGACCGGTCAAAGCCGTATACCTGATCAGCCTACTAAAGATTATGGGGAATGTATAGACTAAATAAGGGGGATCCGTGTCACGTCTGAGAGATTCCCAAAAGAAAAACGTGACAGAAATCCCGTAACGAAAAAAACTAGTCCGGAGAAATAAAATACGTTACTCGCGATCAGTAGGACAACAAGAAAATATAGTATGTAATATTATGTTGTACCATTATTTTCACCATTCAACCTTCGACTTAGAATAAGATGCAATAATTAAGTAACGAGAGGATGTTGAAGACAATACTGCCTCTATCGACATTTCTGAAGAAATCTGACTTTTTTCTTAAAAAGATCAACTGTAATGCGTAGTAAGTTACGATACCCCGTAGTATTGACGAGGGGGGGTGTCAATTTCTCACTTGTTGTTTAGGGTGTAATATCTGAGGCAAACCGCATAGATATATAACTGTATCGTGGCTGGGCCGGGATACTGGTGCTGATCAGGTTACACAGAGGGTTAGACACCAGTTGGGTATGGCCCTGCTTCATTTTTACACCCAGAACACTGTTGTTGGTATATTTTGTTTATATCATCTTTGGTATTTTTTTCATTAAAGTACCACAAGGTATGGTTTTCTTTTCAGAAAATATTTTTTATCAAAGCTATAGTCCTGACTGAAGACAGGGTTCCTATGTATATTATTCCAGTTTTTGTCACTGGTAAGGCGTTAATTGCAACACACAACGTACAGAGCGTCTTACCGTTGTGTTATCAAATGTGACCGTGGCCGACTTACATCCGGGCAACGTTGATATTGATTGCGGATGTAGATAACTGATTGACGACAGCTGTACGCCAGCGTATTGTGACGTATGCGTGCTGCTGGAGCGGTCATCGAAGTGCAGCCCAGAACTTCGACGTGACCCGATCGATCTGACCGTTACACTTTTGGTGGCTATGCAGAGTCCTTTCTCAGCTTTTTAAAGACGTTCTCATACAGCATACACAAGTTTGTTTCTTTTGGATGGAGGAAACGTTAAATAAATTTTGTGAATTACAACAGATTGTCATTCACGGGATAAAGTGTACATAGCTTATGTCTGTTAAATAATATACGATCAAACAACTATACAGTATACAATTTAAGAAACGACAAACATTTTCAACCGGTTGGCAACATCTACAAGGTTCCGTAATTGTAACTACAAAACAAATGTATTGATAAACTCGACCATGAACGACAGATAAAAAAATAAAATCAAGATAATCGGAATTTCATGTATAGCCAACCAAGGATACAATTATGTATGTATTTATATATATTTACATTTGCATGGCATTGTCACTATATAGCCTCTTTGAAAGCTGTGTCGTTGATGGGACTTTAATTACCATGCCGCACGAGACACAATTCTTAGCGTATTAATTACAACACTGACCGGAACTACAATATCCAATGTAAATAAACATGATGGCTGCTGAAATATCGCTGGGCATTGACAATGTCATTGTCAATTTATGTGCAAAAGAAAAAAGAAAGAAAAAATACTTTTATTACAACAAAAACAAGACCAAGGTCTGTCTGCAATATCGTACAAAATGCGCATCGGTTGAAATCACCAATGCCGGCAATGAAAACAATTTTAACACTCAGGCAATTTATCAGAAACATCGTCTGTTACAATGCACTGATTAACAGGGGTTCGTTACAAATGTTTGAAATACCCATATTATATAGACCTACTGACACATATGTTACAGACCTACTGATATTTATATATTTATAAGTCACAGCACACATAAACATTTCAGACATTTGTAACGAACCCCGGCTTGTGCTCCGTTGCAAGATCACTCACTTCAAACGATATCAGTTTCACACGTCTCGCAGCCACCGTTTTCTTGAGTTTCTGACGACATGTCAAATAACGAGGCTGTTATAGAATCTACCGACTGTAGTAAGATTCCCATACCATCAACAAATAAATGCACGTCTGGATTCTTCACAAAATGAGCAAAGAGGAAAGTTCGAATCAACTTCCAAAAACAACTCCCTCGTGGAGGGCAAGGTCGGATTTGCGGTGTTCACTGTATTTATCCATGCGCGAAATTTGTTCCGGGGAAGAATCGAAACAATTTCAAATCTAAATTTCAGCTCAGAGTTATATTGATAATCTTAAATCACCCTATAGACATATCATACGCAATTGTATTAATACTGAATTGTAGAATAAAATTGAAGGGTTTGTTAAAATTTCAATGTACTACTTTGTTTGCCAATCAGCACGCGACAACACGCTGTTCCAACTATTGAAAGAATTTGTGTGGACTGTCGATAAGGCGGGAATTTTTTATTTTAAATATAAATTGTAAATTAAAAAAGAACATAAGAGGCATAGAAAACGTAAATATAAGTATTGAACTGTTTTTGTATCTATTTGAATGACACAGCTTTGCAAGCAAACAAATCATAATGCGCTATTCAAATAGATCATAAATACCATACAAAAACAGTTCAATGCTTAAATATTTGCATGACATTGTCACTAGATAACCTACTAACCTAAAAAGCTGTGATGAGACTTTAAATGACATGTACCACGAGGCACGATTCTTAGCTAATCAGCAAGCGACAATACGCTGTTCCATGTTATTGACTGTCGATAAGGAAGGAGTTTATATTTTAAACATAATTTGTTTAAAAAGAACGTTAAAGGCAGAGAAATGTTAATATAAGTATTGAACTGTTTTGTATGACATTTATGATCTATTTGAATGACACGCCCTTAAAAACACAATGACTTCAGACCAGAATCTCTGTACAAGACAGTGACTTCAGACCGGAAACTGCCTACAACATAGTGACTTCAGACCGAAAACTGCCTACAACATAGTGACTTCAGACCGGAAACTGCCTACAACATAAAGACTTCAGACCGGAACTGTCTACAACATAGTGACTTCAGACCGTAAACTGCGTACATGACAGTGACTTTAGACCGGAAACCATGTCTACAACATAGTGACTTCAGACCGTAAACTGCCAACAACATAATGTTTTCAGACCGGAAACTGCCTACAACATAGTGACTTCAGACCGGAAACTGCCTAAAACATAGTGACTTCAGACCAGAAACTGCCTAAAACATAGTGACTTCAGACCGGAAACTGTCTACAACATAGTGATTCAGACCGTAAACTGCGTACATGACAGTGACTTTAGACCGGAAACCATGTGTACAACATAGTGACTTCAGACCTGAAACCCTGTCTACAACATAGTTACTTCAGACCGGAAACTGCCAACAACATAATGGTTTCAGACCGGAAACTGCCTACAACATAGTGACTTCAGACCGGAAACTGCCTACAACATAGTGACTTCAGACCGGAAACTGCCTACAACATAGTGACTTCAGACCGGAAACTGCCTACAACATAGTGACTTCAGACCGGAAACTGCCTACAACATAGTGACTTCAGACCGGAAACTGCCTACAACATAGTGACTTCAGACCGGAAACTGCCTACAACATAGTGACTTCAGACCGGAAACTGCCTACAACATAGTGACTTCAGACCGGAAACTGCCTACAACATAGTGACTTCAGACCGGAAACTGCCTACAACATAGTGACTTCAGACCGGAAACTGCCTACAACATAGTGACTTCAGACCGGAAACTGCCTACAACATAGTGACTTCAGACCGGAAACTGCCTACAACATAGTGACTTCAGACCAGAAACTGCCTACAACATAGTGAGTTCAGACCGGAAACTGTCTACAACATAGTGACTTCAGACCGTAAACTGCGTACATGACAGTGACTTTAGACCGGAAACCATGTCTACAACATAGTGACTTCAGGTCGGAAACAGTCTACAACATAGTGACTTCAGACCAAAAACCATGTCAACAACAAAGTGACTTCAGACCGGAAACTGCCTACAACATAGTGAGTTCAGACCGGAAACTGGCTACAACATAGTAACTTCAGACCGGAAACTGCGTACATGACAGTTACTTTAGACCGGAAACCATGTCTTCAACATAGTGACTTCAGACCTGAAACCCTGTCTACAACATAGTTACTTCAGACCGGAAACTGCCAACAACATAATGGTTTCAGACCGGAAACTGCCTACAACATAGTGACTTCAGACCGGAAACTGCCTACAACATAGTGACTTCAGACCGGAAACTGCCTACAACATAGTGACTTCAGACCGGAAACTGCCTACAACATAGTGACTTCAGACCGGAAACTGCCTACAACATAGTGACTTCAGACCGGAAACTGCCTACAACATAGTGACTTCAGACCGGAAACTGCCTACAACATAGTGACTTCAGACCGGAAACTGCCTACAACATAGTGACTTCAGACCGGAAACTGCCTACAACATAGTGACTTCAGACCGGAAACTGCCTACAACATAGTGACTTCAGACCGGAAACTGCCTACAACATAGTGACTTCAGACCGGAAACTGCCTACAACATAGTGACTTCAGACCGGAAACTGCCTACAACATAGTGACTTCAGACCGGAAACTGCCTACAACATAGTGACTTCAGACCGGAAACTGTCTACAACATAGTGACTTCAGACCGGAAACTGCCTACAACATAGTGACTTCAGACCGGAAACTGCCTACAACATAGTGACTTCAGACCGGAAACTGCCTACAACATAGTGACTTCAGACCGGAAACTGCCTACAACATAGTGACTTCAGACCGGAAACTGCCTACAACATAGTGACTTCAGACCGGAAACTGCCTACAACATAGTGACTTCAGACCGGAAACTGCCTACAACATAGTGACTTCAGACCGGAAACTGCCTACAACATAGTGACTTCAGACCGGAAACTGCCTACAACATAGTGACTTCAGACCGGAAACTGCCTACAACATAGTGACTTCAGACCGGAAACTGCCTACAACATAGTGACTTCAGACCGGAAACTGCCTACAACATAGTGACTTCAGACCGGAAACTGCCTACAACATAGTGACTTCAGACCGGAAACTGCCTACAACATAGTGACTTCAGACCGGAAACTGCCTACAACATAGTGACTTCAGACCGGAAACTGCCTACAACATAGTGACTTCAGACCGGAAACTGCCTACAACATAGTGACTTCAGACCGGAAACTGCCTACAACATAGTGACTTCAGACCGGAAACTGCCTACAACATAGTGACTTCAGACCGGAAACTGCCTACAACATAGTGACTTCAGACCGGAAACTGCCTACAACATAGTGACTTCAGACCGGAAACTGCCTACAACATAGTGACTTCAGACCGGAAACTGCCTACAACATAGTGACTTCAGACCGGAAACTGCCTACAACATAGTGACTTCAGACCGGAAACTGCCTACAACATAGTGACTTCAGACCGGAAACTGCCTACAACATAGTGACTTCAGACCGGAAACTGCCTACAACATAGTGACTTCAGACCGGAAACTGCCTACAACATAGTGACTTCAGACCGGAAACTGCCTACAACATAGTGACTTCAGACCGGAAACTGCCTACAACATAGTGACTTCAGACCGGAAACTGCCTACAACATAGTGACTTCAGACCGGAAACTGCCTACAACATAGTGACTTCAGACCGGAAACTGCCTACAACATAGTGACTTCAGACCGGAAACTGCCTACAACATAGTGACTTCAGACCGGAAACTGCCTACAACATAGTGACTTCAGACCGGAAACTGCCTACAACATAGTGACTTCAGACCGGAAACTGCCTACAACATAGTGACTTCAGACCGGAAACTGCCTACAACATAGTGACTTCAGACCGGAAACTGCCTACAACATAGTGACTTCAGACCGGAAACTGCCTACAACATAGTGACTTCAGACCGGAAACTGCCTACAACATAGTGACTTCAGACCGGAAACTGCCTACAACATAGTGACTTCAGACCGGAAACTGCCTACAACATAGTGACTTCAGACCGGAAACTGCCTACAACATAGTGACTTCAGACCGGAAACTGCCTACAACATAGTGACTTCAGACCGGAAACTGCCTACAACATAGTGACTTCAGACCGGAAACTGCCTACAACATAGTGACTTCAGACCGGAAACTGCCTACAACATAGTGACTTCAGACCGGAAACTGCCTACAACATAGTGACTTCAGACCGGAAACTGCCTACAACATAGTGACTTCAGACCGGAAACTGCCTACAACATAGTGACTTCAGACCGGAAACTGCCTACAACATAGTGACTTCAGACCGGAAACTGCCTACAACATAGTGACTTCAGACCGGAAACTGCCTACAACATAGTGACTTCAGACCGGAAACTGCCTACAACATAGTGACTTCAGACCGGAAACTGCCTACAACATAGTGACTTCAGACCGGAAACTGCCTACAACATAGTGACTTCAGACCGGAAACTGCCTACAACATAGTGACTTCAGACCGGAAACTGCCTACAACATAGTGACTTCAGACCAGAAACTGCCTACAACATAGTGAGTTCAGACCGGAAACTGTCTACAACATAGTGACTTCAGACCGTAAACTGCGTACATGACAGTGACTTTAGACCGGAAACCATGTCCACAACATAGTGACTTCAGGTCGGAAACAGTCTACAACATAGTGACTTCAGACCAAAAACCATGTCAACAACAAAGTGACTTCAGACCGGAAACTGCCTACAACATAGTGAGTTCAGACCGGAAACTGCCTACAACATAGTAACTTCAGACCGGAAACTGCGTACATGACAGTGACTTTAGACCGGAAACCATGTCTTCAATATAGTGACTTCAGACCGGAAACTGTCTACAAAATAGTGACTTCAGACAGGAAACTGCCTACAACATAGTGAATTTAGAAAGGAAACTGTGTACGAGACAGTGACTTCAGACCGAAAACTGCGCACAAGACGGTGACTTTGGACCGGAAACTGCGTAAAAAATAGTGACTTCAGACCGGAAACTGTCTACAACATAGTGACTTCAGACCAGAAACTGTTTACAACATAGTGATTCAGACCAGAAACCATGTCAACAACATAGTGACTTCAGACCGGAAACTGCATACGGGACAGTGACTTTAGGCCGGAAACCCTGTCTACAACATAGTGACTTTGGACCGGAAACTGTTTACAACATAGTGACTTCAGACCGGAAACCCTGCCTACAACATAGTGACTTCAGACCGGTAACTGTGTACGAGACAGTGACTTTAGACCAGAAACTGTTTACAACATAGTGACTTCAGACCGGAAACTGCGTACAAGACAGTGACTTTGGACCGGAAAATCTTTACAACATAGTGACTTCAGACCGGTACAACATAGTGACTTCAGACCGGAAACTGCGTACAAGACAGTGATTTTAGACCGAAAACTGTCTACAAAAAAGTGACTTCAGACCGGAAACTGCGTACAATATAGTGACTTCAGACCGGAAACTGATCACAACATAGTGACTTCAGACCGGAAACTGTCTACAACAAAGTGACTTCAGACCGGAAACTGCGTACGAGACAGTGATTTCAGATCGGTAGCTCTTCCTACGCAAAATGGCTTTAGTGACCTTTTTAGACTTTTTAGAACTTTCATTTCATAAAAAGGATTCAGGGGAGCATATATTTATAATTCAAAAGAGAATTATGATTTATCACATGCGTACGAATATAGACCCGCAAGTTTTAAAAGTGATGGGAATAATATAGTTATTTATTAAAGAGAAAAAATAGTTTATAACATGAAGTGCAGTTTCATCGAAACATTTTTTTCTAATTATGGCAGAAACAGCATCTAACGCTTATTGATTGATATCCAATATAATAAAGTTCGCTAGAGATTTGTTGTTTTATTAACATCATTGTCCGCAGAATCAATGATATATTGAACAGATTGATTAAACGTTGAGATATCCCTGGAGTGTATGGGGTGATCTAGACATATAGATATCCCCTGGAGTGTATGGGGTGATCTAGACGTATAAATATCCCCAGGAGTGTATGGGGTGATCTAGACATAGAGATATTCCGGAGTGTATGGGGATGATCCAGACGTTTATATATCCCCGGGAGTGTATGCGGATGATCCAGACGTATAGATATACCCGGGTATGTATGGGGATGATCAGACGTATAGATATCCCCGGGAGTGTATGGGGATGATCCAGACGTATAAATATCCCCGGAAGCGTATGGGGATGATCCAGACGTATAGATATCCCCGGAGTGTATGGAGTGATCTAGACGTATAAATATCCCCGGGAGTGTATGAGGTGATCTAGACGTATAGATATCCCCGGGAGTGTATGGAGTGATCTAGACGTATAAATATCCCCGGGAGCGTATGGGGATGATCCAGACGTATAGATATTCCCGGGAGTTTATGGGATGATTTAGACGTATAAATATCCCCGGGAGTGTATGGGGATGATCCAGATGTATAGATATCCCAGGGAGTGTATGGGGATGATCAAGACGTATAGATATCCCCGGGAGTGTATGGGGATGATCCAGACGTATAGATATCCCCGGGAGTGTATGGGGATGATCTAGACGTATAGATATCCCCGGGAGTGTATGGGGATGATCCAGACGTATAGATATCCCCGGTAGTGTATGGGGATGATCCAGACGTATAGATATCGCCGGGAGTGTATGGGGATGATCTAGACGTATAGATATTCCCGGGAGTGTATGGGGATGATCCAGACGTATAGATATCCCCGGGAGTGTATGCGGATGATCCAGACGTATAGATATCCCCGGGAGTGTATGGGGATGATCTAGACGTATAGATATCCCCGGGGGTGTATGGGGATGATCTAGACGTATAGATATTTCCGTTGGTGTATGGGGATGATCCAGACGTATTGATATCCCTCGACTTTATGGGGATGATCTAGACGTATAGATATCCCCGGTAGTGTATGGGGATGATCCAGACTTATAGATATCGCCGGTAGTGTATGGGGATGATCCAGACGTATAAATATCCCCGGGAGTGTATGGGGATGATCCAGACCTATAGATATCCCCGGGAGTGTATGGGGATGATCCAGACGTATAGATATCCCCGGGAGTGTATGGGGATGATCCAGACGTATAGATATCCCCGGGAATGTTTGGGGATGATCCAGACGTATAGATGTCCAAGAAGTGTATGGGGATGATCCAGACGTATAGATGTCCACGGGAGTGTATTGGGATGATCCAGACGCATAGATATACCCGGGAGCGTATGGGGATGATCCAGACGTATAGATATCGCCGGGAGTGTATGGGGACGATCCAGACGTATAGATGTCCAAGAAGTGTATGGGGATGATCTAGCCGGATAGATATCGCCGGGAGTGTATGGGGATGATCTAGACGTATAGATATAAATATCCCCGGAAGCGTATGGGGATGATCCAGACGTATAGATATCCCCGGGAATGTTTGGGGATGATCCAGACGTATAGATGTCCCCTGGAGGGTATGGGGATGATCTAGACGTATAGATATCCCCGGGAGTGTATGGGGATGATCCAGACGTGTAGATGTCCCCGGGAGGGTATGGGGATGATCTAGCCGTATAGATATCCCCGGGAGGGTATGGGGATGATCCAAACGTATAGATATACCCGGGTATGTATGGGGATGATCCAGACGTATAGATATCCCCGGGAGGGTATGGGGATGATCTAGCCGTATAGATATCGCCGGGAGTGTATGGGCATGATCCAGACGTATAGATGTCCCCGGGAGGGGATGGGGATGATCTAGCCGTATAGATATCGCCGGGAGTGTATGGGGATGATCCAGCCGTATAGATGTCCAAGAAGTGTATGGGGATGATCTAGCCGTATAGATATCGCCGGGAGGGTATGGGGATGATCCAGACGTATAGATATCCAGACGTTTATATATCCCCGGGAGTGTAGGCGGATGATCCAGACGTATAGATATACCCGGGTATGTATGGGGATGATCCAGACGTATAGATATCGCCGGGGGTGTATGGAGATGATCCAGACGTATAGATATCCCCGGGAGTGTAGGGGGATGATCCAGACGTATAGATATCCCCGGTAGTGTATGGGGATGATCGGATGATCCAGACGTATAGATATCGCCGGGGGTGTATGGAGATGATCCAGACGTATAGATATCCCCGGGAGTGTAGGGGGATGATCCAGACGTATAGATATCCCCGGTAGTGTATGGGGATGATCGGATGATCCAGACGTATAGATATCGCCGGGGGTGTATGGAGATGATCCAGACGTATAGATATCCCCGGGAGTGTAGGGGGATGATCCAGACGTATAGATATCCCCGGGAGTGTAGGGGGATGATCCAGACGTATAGATATCCCCGAGAGTGTATGGGGATGATCCAGAAGTATAGATATCGCCGGGAGTATATGGGGATGATCCAGACGTATAGATATCCCCGGAAGAGTATGGGGATGATCCAGACGTATAGATATCGCCGGGATTGTATGGGGATGATCCAGACGTATAGATGTCCCCGGGAGGGGATGGGGATGATCTAGCCGTATAGATATCGCCGGGAGTGTATGGGCATGATCCAGACGTATAGATGTCCCCGGGAGGGGATGGGGATGATCTAGCCGTATAGATATCGCCGGGAGTGTATGGGGATGATCTAAGTGTATGGGGATGATCCGGACGTATAGATATCGCCGGGAGTGTATGGAGATGATCCAGACGTATAGATATCCCCGGGAGTGTAGGGGGATGATCCAGACGTATAGATATCCCCGGGAGAGTATGGGGATGATCCAGACGTATAGATATCCCCGAGAGTGTATGGGGATGATCCAGAAGTATAGATATCGCCGGGAGTGTATGGGGATGATCTAAGTGTATGGGGATGATCCGGACGTATAGATATCGCCGGGAGTGTATGGAGATGATCCAGACGTATAGATATCCCCGGGAGTGAATGGGGATGATCCAGACGAATAGATATCGCTAGGAGTGTATGGGGATGATCCAGACGTATAGATATCCCCGGGAGTGTATGGGGATGATCCAGACGTATAGATATCCCCGGGAGTGTATGGGGATGATCCAGACGTATAGATATCCCCGGGAGTGAATGGGGATGGTCCGGACGTATAGATGTCGCCGGGAGTGTATGGGGATGATCCAGACGTATAGATATCCCCGGGAGTGTATGGGGGTGATCCAGACGTATAGATATCCCCGAGAGTGTATGGGGATGATCCAGAAGGATAGATATCGCCGGGAGTGTATGGGCATGATCCAGACGTACAGATATCCCCGGGAGTGTATGTGGATGATCCAGACGTATAGATGTCTAAGAAGTGTATTGGGATAATCCAGACGTATAGATATCCCCGGAAGTGTATGGGGGTGATCCAGACGTATAGATATCCCCGGGAGTGTATGGGGGTGATCCAGACGTATAGATATCCCCGGGAGTGAATGGGGATGATCCGGACGTATAGATATCGCCGGGAGTGTATTGGGATGATCAAGACGTATAGATATCGCCGGGAGTGTATGGGGATGATCCAGACGTACAGATATCCCCGGGAGTGTATGTGGATGATACAGACGTATAGATGTCTAAGAAGTGTATTGGGATGATCCAGACGTATAGATATCCCCGGGAGTGTATGGGGATGATCCAGTGGTATAGATATCCCCGGGAGTGTATTGGGATGATCCAGACGTATAGATATCCCCGGGAGGGTATGGGGATGATCCAGACGTATAGATATCGCCGGTAGTGTATGGGGATGATCCAGACGTATAGATATCCCCGGTAGTGTATGGGGATGATCCAGACGTATAGATGTCCAAGAAGTGCATGGGGATGATCCAGACGTATAGATATACCCGGGAGTGTATGGGGATGATCCAGACGTATAGATATCGCCGGTAGTGTATGGGGATGATCCAGACCTATAGGTATCGCCGGGAGTGTATGGGGATGATCTAGACGTATAAATATCCCCGGGAGTGTATGGGGATGATCCAGACGTATAGATATCGCCAGGGTATGGGGATGATCCAGACGTATAGATATCGCCGGTAGTGTATGGGGATGATCCAGACCTATAGGTATCGCCGTGAGTGTATGGGGATGATCTAGACGTATAAATATCCCCGGGAGTGTATGAGGTGATCTAGACGTATAGATATCCCCGGGAGTGTATGGGGATGATCCAGTGGTATAGATATCCCCGGGAGTGTATGGGGATGAGCCAGACGTATAGATATCGCCGGGATTGTATGGGGATGATCCAGACTTATAGATGTCCAAGAGGTGTATGGGGATGATCCGGACGTATAGATATCGCCGGTAGTGTATGAGGATGATCCAGACCTTTAGATATGGCCGGGAGTGTATGGGGATGATCCAGACCTATAGGTATCCCCGGGAGTGTATGGGGATGATCTAGACGTATAAATATATATCCCCGGAAGTGTATGGGGATGATCCAGACCTATAGGTATCGCCGGGAGTGTACGGGGATGATCTAGACGTATAAATATCCCCGGGAGCGTATGGGGATGATCCAGTGGTATAGATATCCCCGGGAGTGTATGGGGATGAGCCAGACGTATAGATATCGCCGGGATTGTATGGGGATGATCCAGACTTATAGATGTCCAAGAGGTGTATGGGGATGATCCGGACGTATAGATATCGCCGGTAGTGTATGGGGATGATCTAGACGTATAGATATACCCGGGTATGTATGGGGATGATCCAGACGTATAGATATCCCCGGGAGTGTATGTGGATGATCTAGACGTATTGATATCTCAAGAACTAAGTTTGTATACACTTGTCATTCGTTCCTCATCCGTACACCAATCACATAGACCAAACATTTTACGATTTAATAGCATGAACATACGTGTACAGCAGTGTTTCGACAAAAAATAAATGTTTGAAATTCAGGAATGCACCTCAACGTTTAATCAATCAGTTCACTAAACATTCCTGAACGTCACACTGAACAAACATCCCGTCACTGGTATACGTTTACTATTAATTAGAAGAATTCATATGACGTGGCAAAATACACCTTTTGTCCGCTCTACACTATCTATTATACATTTAAGCAAAATAAGAAAAACCGCTCGCACTGCTGTATGCTTACACACACTAACTTCACGTGCGACATGCTACACTACACCTGTAATACAATTTAAGAACTACACTACAGACGAAACGAAATTCATACCCAAAGTGTGCTCGTTGAGCCATGACGGTTCGGATCCGGGTTTATACACTAGGACGTCGTCAGGGACAACATATCAATGACGGATGCCGTTTTAATTTTGTAATAGTCTGAAGTTAAAATCATTTTCGGAGAACTATACCTCCGATTCAAAGAAATTCGCCTGCTATTGGAAATTATTTTTCCTCTTCATAGCTACACGTATCAGAGTGAATCGTTTATTTAACTGTGGTTATTCAAAAGAGGCCACGTAAGTTTAACACGCTTGGTCCGTGGCCGTGTAAGCTTGGAAAAGTAACCAAGCTAAGAGCCCTTCACGGCTTGCTATAAATCTAGTAGTACTTCTATGGACAGCTTGGTTATTTACAAGAATTTGTGTAAAAGTTTCACATATTTGATCCCTGTGACCTCGAAAGTAGATCAGGGTAATTTGTATGACAAACTTGAAAGCCATTCATTCAATTATGCAACTGGTAAAATTTCATGACCCTGTGTCAATTAATTACTCAGTGTAAACGTTTTAACAAATTTGAACCCTATAATCTTGAAAGTGGGTCAAAGTGTGTCAAGGTTATTCACTTGAGTCAGATTGATAGCCCGCCATCCAATCATGCTTTAGCCTCAATATCTAACCCTGGGTCTCTCGAACATTTTGAAGAAGTCCTTTAAATATGTAAACACATTTGACCCCATTGACTTTGAAAGTAAATAAAGGTGATCAATTTGTTCGAAACCGGTGTTCCTTCATACTATTGGCTAAATACCATGAGCATAAACATCTTGTTATTCAGAAAAAGGTCGTTTAAAGCTTTGAACATATTAGACCTCTGTGACCTTTCCAAAAATAGTCAATGTCATTCATTTGAACAAACGTGGTAGCACATTCAGGAGACGCCATATATAACCGTATACGTTTGATATCTGTGATCTTGAATGTGAGTCAATGTCATTCCCTTGAACTATCTTTACAGAATTTCGTCTTAGTATGCCGCTTGCCTAATGTCATAATCTTAGGCTCGTTAAAAGGTTTTCACACAGTTGATCGCATGACCTTGAAAGTGGGCCAAGTTGATTCTTTGTAAATTGTGTAACCTTTTTATTCCTGAATGCTACAGCCCAAATAGTATGACTCTAGGCCATTGGTTACTCAGAAGTAGGTCAAAGATTATAATACATTTGAGTCGTGACATTGGCAATGGGTCCAGCTCACCCATTTCAGCAAACTGGGTAGACTGTCATCCCTATGTACTGCTGGACATATATCTCATCAGCCTGATCGCCTTGGTTAATCAGAATAAGGTGTTAAAGTTGATCCCGAGCAAACGAAGGACATGGCGCCATGGAAAAGTAGTGCCCAAAAATGTAGAGCCCAAAAAATACACCTATCCTTATACATGGCATTTGTGAGAATTGTATTTTAATTCGGTACTACCAATCAAGGGCATTACAAACTATGTAAAATACTTAAGGAAAGCATAGAAAACGATTTATAAGTAATACAGGTGTAAATACTACCAACAAGAGATCCCACCATCGTACCATCTTCATTAGTTCTATGTCAGTTTGATCTTTTCTCATCTTTTATTCTTATCTGTTTGATCAAGACATGGAAACAGTAAATCCACCTTGAGGTTACTCATACTGCTGTGTATAAAAGACAACCTTCAAAGTGAGTTTGTCTTTCACATATTTACTAGTACAGTACTTAATATGAAAGAAATAGAACCGATCAATGCAATATAAGAAAGATCCGTTTAGTTCTTCCTGCGGCCATCTTGGTTTTATGATCACTCTCAAAATAAAACATGTACAACTAAGGATCAATAGGAACCTACATATCAAATTTGCGAAGGATCTCTTAAGGATTTTCTGAGATAAAGCAATAACAAACTTCAACTTTCAAAATCCAAGATGACCGCTTATCTAAGTATTAGCAAAGTAGATTAGAACTATAAACATGAATACGAAATCCTCCCCGCTGTCAACTATTACAAGTTAAGGACATGCAATATAACATTTCCTGTAGAATGTGGTAGATGGAAAAAATATACTCAGGGAAGAGAAACGTGTACAAGTATTAACGGAAACCGTGGCACTAGTGCCCCAAACTGCCCCCATGGTCGGAAATGATGCAGCAGAAAATTGAGGAGGCCGTTGACATCACCTTGGCTTCCACTCATAAATATGTTAATTGATCAATCAGCGGTTACGTCGGCTATTGTTTGATGACGATCAGAAAATAAAACGTGTCACGCACATTTATACATGCCCACCAATAAAACGTGTAACGCACATTTATACATGCCCACCAATAAAACGTGTCACGCACATTTTCACATGCCCACCAATAAAACGTGTCACGCACATTTACACATGCCCACCAATAAAACGTGTCACGCACAGCTACANGGGACGGAGATGGGGAAGGGACGGGGACTAGATGGGGACGGGACGGGTAAGGGACGGGTAAGGGACGGGGACGAGAAGGGAAAGGGACGGGTAAGGGACGGGGACGAGATGGGGACGGGACGGGGACGGTGATAGGAAGGGATGGTGGATGTGACAAGACAGGGACGGGACGGGGATGGGGACGGGACGGAGACGGGGATGGGGAAGGGATGGGGGCGAGATGGAGACGGGGACGGTGATAGGAAGGGATGGTGGATGTGACAAGACAGGGACGGGACGGGACGGGACGGGACGGGGATGGGGACGGGACGGAGACGGGGATGGGGAAGGCACGGGGACGAGATGTAGACGGGACGGGGACGGTGATAGGAAGGGATGGTGGATGTGACAAGACCAGGACGGGACGGGGATGGGATGAGGACCTGGACGGAAGGGGGACAGGGACATAGACGGGACAGGACGGGAGGGTGTTGTATGTCACAAACCCATAAATTACGTCGGGACAGGACGGGAGGGGGGCTGTATGTCACAAACCCATAAATTACGTCGGGACAGGACGGAGAGGTTTGTTGTATGTCACAAACACATAAATTACGTCGGGACAGGACGGGAGGGGTGCTGTATGTCACAAACCCATAAAATCAAAGTCAACGCAGAAATGTATTTTTTCCATTTTTTATATATCGCTCAACAACATTTTATAACAAGAGGTCCATGGGCCTTAACGGTAACCTGATATATTTATACAGAGAGTTGATTTTGTTTTTAACACGACCAGAAATATTATTCAAAGTGACAAAAAACAATAAAACCACCTTATCCAATATCTAGCATACAGATTTAAGACTAGAAAGTATTTGAAACTAGCACCTCTTATTCTAAACAAGGAAAATGAAGAATTTTTAGCACACTGACTCCTTTGGGCCCCACCCTACAGCCCTTGGGGGTAAGGCTGGCTCAAAATTTTCAAAGTATCAATCTGTCAACTCAGGGTTATAATTCCAATCAAGTTATTAACATGTAATATTCAAAGTATCATTTGCCATTATAAACCATAATAAATTTTGCCCCCCCCCCCTTTCCCCAGGAGGTAAACGTGAGAGCCTAGGGTCATAAACCTTAAGACCCTTCCATCTATGAAGAGTGTTTGACTCTACCATATCTGGGTTTTTTAGAAGATTTTTGAAATTTCAGTCAATTCAACCCTTTTTGGCCCCACCTATCAGCCCCTGGGGGTCAGTCAGGGCTCATATTTGCATACCATCAACCTGCTACCATATACTGATAATGCTAACCTAAATTGAATTACTTCCAATGGAAATTAAACAAATGTTGGTCCAAAATGTGATTTCTCTATATAAACTATAGTAAAGTTTACCCCCTCCCCATGGGGGAAACGTGATACCCCACGGTCATAAAATTCACAATTTTGGTAGAGCACCTTAAGACCCTTCCATCTATGAAGAGTGTTTGACTCATCCATATCTGGGTCTTGAGAAGAAGATTTTTGAAATTTCAGTCAATTCGACCCTTTTTGGCCACACCCATCAGCCCGGGGGTCAGTCAGGGCTCCTATTTGCATACCATCAAACTGCTACCATATACTGATAATGCTAACCTAAATTGAATTACCTCCAATGGCAATTAAACAAATGTTAGTCCGAAATGTGATTTCCCAATATAAACTATAGTAAAGTTTACCCCCTCCCCATGGGGGAAACGTGAGACCCAAGGGTCATAAACTTCACAATTTTGGTAGAGCACCTTAAGACCCTTCCATCTATAAAGAGTGTTTGACTCTACCATATATAGGTCTTGAGAAGAAGATTTTTGAAATTTCAGTCAATTCGACCCTTTTTGGCCCCACCCATTAGCCCCTGGGGGTCAGTCAGGGCTCATATGTGCATACCATCAAACAGCTACCCTATATTGATAATGCTAACCTAAATTGAATTACTTCCAATGGAAATTAAACAAATGTTGGTCCAAAATGTGATTTCCTTATATAAACTATAGTAAAGTTGACACCCTCCCCAGGTGGAAACGTGAGACCCCAGGGTCAAGAAATTCACAAGTTTGTTATTGCACCTTAAGACCCTTCCATCGATGAAGAGTGTTTGATTCTACCATATCTTGGTCTTGAGAAGAATATTTTTGAAATTTCAGTCAATTTGACCCTTTTTGGCCTCGCCCCACAGGCCCCTGGGGGCCGGGGACCAAACCGGCCACTAGTTTTGTTGACCTTTGGCCATGGAAGGTTTCTGCAAAATTTCATTGAAATTGGTTCAGGGGTTTTTGAGAAGAAGTCGAAAATGTAAATTGTTTACGGACGGACGACGACGGACAAAAGGCGATCGCAATAGGTCACTTGAGACTTTGTCTCAGGTGACCTAAAAATTGCCAGGGTTGGAGCCCTGGATTCAATATCCTTACAAAAAATGTCCTCGTGCAAGACAGCTCTCATTCAGTTTTTTCATTCAATTGTTTACTTATTTATTCATTTCTGTTCATGACATCGTTTCTTTTACATTAATCTTTTTGTTTACATTCATTCATACATTTATCATTTCCATTAATTCTTTCATTGTTTACACTCATTCACTCATTTCATCTATTTATTCATACATTTTGAATTTTTCTCATTTATAATATATACAAAGATACTATATAATACTTGGTAAATGTAGTTCGTACATGTCATCGTATTTTATTTGAACTATCATTCACTAAATTCGGACGTATAAAATAGTATTTTGGTTACAAAATATTTGTATTAAATCTATAGCCGTTCTAGCTTTTAAAGGATTTTGGCCATTTAAAAAAAAAATCACACTTTTTAAAAACAATCGAAAGCTGTAATATATTTGAATGAATACCGAATCATGCTTCAACGCGCGTTCAGAAGTGTCCCGATACCTGGATATAGACAATCAAAGGTGACCGCTCCTTACTGGTGAGAATTTTAATGAGCTAACACGTCACGTGGTACTTGTGACGTCATAGTGGCATAATCCAGATGTAGTATTTAACACTTTTGGTAATCGCCTGATCCAGCTATGTAAATCATGTAATGTATGTATATGTAACGGAAGAGACCAACAAGGATACTCTAATGATTTTACATACTATGGACACAATGGCATGAGTACTATAGATTACTGTATAATTACGGATTGATTATTTAATATTCTGGAACAATTTCAAATTTCAAATTTTAATGTATTTTCTGACCATGCTCCTTTGCATATTCAGTTAAAATGTCAGATTCATCACACTGTTATACATGATGTTACTGAAAGTGGTGAGCGTAAACCCTTATACAAATGGAATGATGAATTTAACGATTGTTTTTTAAATTTGTTGTCTGACAATCAGGAGAACCTATGTGTTGCTGTAACCGTCCCTGATGTTGTTAGTCAGTCTGATATTAACACTAGTGTGAGTAGTTTTACTGAAATACTGATGAAATCTATGGGACGTTTCCTTGTAAAATTAACTAAATGTTGTGATAGAAGCAAGATAACCTTAATTATACATGCCGAGATGGGTTAATCAATTTTAATACTGACAAACCATGGTTTGATATGGAATTGAAAACGTTGTACAATTTGTACAAATCAGCTCTGTATAAACTTCAATAAGGATAAAAAATGTATTTAATCATACTCTGCTTGTGGAGAAGAAAAGGAACTATAAATTAAAAGAATCTATGAAAAAAAGAATGTACTTAAAGTGTGAAGGCGACATGTTTGAATATATGAGATCTAACAATCCTAAGGAATTTTACAGAAAATTCACTACAACTGAGTCCAAGAAACCAGATATTGAATTGAAACTTTCAAAAATGTGGCCAGGAACGATAACTCTGATCAAGACTGATCAAGTTCACAATCATACAGATGAAGTACCATTATATGAAGAATTGGACCAAGTAATTACCATTGATGAAAGGGGTATGGCGGAAAACTGCCCGTATTTCCCTAAGTCGGCATTTATGAAAAAAAATAAAATAAATAAGGAGTAAAACATTTCGTGTAGCAAAAATGCATACAAAAGATACAAAACCAATTGAATATGATTTTTTTAAACTGCTGAGAAATTAGGTATTGCTAATATGATAGTGCAAATTTAGCCATATACACTACATCTATGAAAGTGATGGGGTTTCCCGGACTTAAAAAATACTTTCAACACTTTCCCATTTGAGGACCGACTTTTGAATAAACTTTTTGTGACCTTGATGTAATATGCAATAACAAATCGTATTACGGAAAAGTGGTCCTCCTTTGGGAAAGTGCTCAAAATAATGAAAAACAGGGGCGATCAAATTTCTCTAAACTGCGACCGGTGTTTCTCGGGTTAAATAAGTTTGTCATTGCCAATATCTTTATGTTCTATGAAGCCGAATGTGTAACGCAGTTTACTTGCGACTAGAAAATAAACGGTGCTGGTTCGAATCCTCCATCATTTTTTTTATTTATTTTTTTTTTTTTTAAATATTTAGGCATGTGATCATTTTCCTTAATAAGGCAATGGTGTTTTTTTTTAAATCGATGGAAGATTTTGTTTACATTTTAATAACATACCTATTGATTTATCAGTTTTGTTTCTTTACTATTTAGTGCGGCATACTTCTATCGAAGCATGTCAACAAATCCCTGTACACGTGTACAGTACAGATACGCTTTGTAGGTAAGACACTTTTTTTGATGAAATTTATGAATTGTTTTACCCTCCAACTGACAATAGTAATTATATCAAGTGCTTAAACACCAACAAATAATGCCGAAATACCAAATATGTGGTCTGTTTACAATAATCTATTTTTAGACACGGGATTCCGATATTGCTACCTGTATAAAAATACCTGAGGACGCGTTATAACAGTGCACGGTTGGTGCGCGCACTAGCGTAACATAGCTTTGGGGAAATAGGCATAGCAACCCGCCATATCTCTTTGCAAAGCAATCAATAATTTAAAGAAGGGTAAATCCCATGGTATAGATTGTATCTTAAATGAAAGTTTATTGGTAGGGAGGGATATTTTATTACCTATTTTGTGTAAACTTTTTAACAATATATTGGACTCTGGTCTCTATCCTGCTGATTGGGCAGCTGCTGTAATTACACCGGTACATAGAAAGGGTGACCTAACTGACCCTAACAAATTTAAAGATATTAGCATAGTAAGTTTTTTGGGGAAATTATTCACTTCTGTTTTACACAATAGACTTTTGAAATGGTCAGAAACATATGATGTAATAACTGATGCTCAATTTGGGTTTAGACCTGGTCTTAGTACAGTAGATGGTATAGTTTGTTTACATTCTATTATATCCAAATCATTTATAAATAAGAAAAGATTGTATTGTTGCTTTGTCGATTTTCGTAAAGCGATTGATATGGTAAATAGAATAAATTTATGGAATAAGCTATCAAAACATGGTATAAAAGGAAAGCTCCTAAAAGTTGTAAGGTCTATGTACTCTCATGTTAAATCGTGTGTTAAATTAGATTCATTCATTCTTTAATTCCTCGTTAAAGAGATACAAATAATTGCAAAAAATAAGAGAGAAAAAATAGATATTTAGCAAAGTCTCTGGTTTTGGTTAAAGATTCATAGCGTACGCAATCGCGTCATGATGTACGTTTTACATCCTGTCGTCTGTTAATAGGTAACTATGTGACGCAGCTCTCAAGAACCGAGCTGCCATCATCCGAAACAGTTTGTCGTCCTCTATATCCGGGTGTTTACGTCCAAATAAAATTTGTACGAATTCTTCTTCTGATATATTGTCGATAGTCAGGAATGTTTCTATGCCACATGTATATCTAGTAATTTCGTTGTGAAAATGTCTCTTGGTGGGTGAGTGACGTCACACTGAGTTACGTAATGTTGAATAAGGTCAGTCCGAGTTTTCCCACATTTATTACAATGTTGTTGTTCGGTTTGCGGGGCGTAAGTAGTCAATTTTGACACAAATTGAACACATGCTAAGTCTGCTGTAGTATCTGGTAGGGTCCATAGTACGAGTCTGAAACGGTCAAACTGGCGGTCGTTATTCATTCTTTCGCGCCATCTGATGGCGTGATTTATACAAAACGCCCATGCTTTTTTGGAGGGAAACTCGGTTCGAGTAGTCACATACTGTGAGAGTAAGTCCATTAGGTCGTACTTTTTCAGTATTTCATAAACGTCCGGTATGAAACCTTTTTGACGAGGAGTATTCTTATGTAGATAGGAATATAATCGTGTTAAAAATACTTTCTTGGCAAGCGTTTCATTTGGGAGTTTGATAAGTCTGTGAAGGAACTGTTGTTTCCGTCGATTATTTCAGTGGTCATACGAAATAGACCAATCATACTCTCCGCTATGTCCGAGCGAGTGCGTGTTGGAAAGTCTTGAACTTTTTTTGCCGCAAGATGTTGATAACGAGAGAGTTTATCAATGTCACTTTGTCTCATCGTACTCCATGTTTCGCATCCATAGAGGATAGACGGTAGTATAACCCTTTTGTAAAGGGCGTTAGAGGATTTAGGTTCTTGTTGTTTGACCCGACGCCAATAATAGAGAATAGTGAAGCGCGTCCCTTTTCACAACTTTTTCATTTTTTTTTAGAGCATGTCAGATCACTGGATATCGGTATTCCGAGGTGTTCGTGAGTTTCTTTAGTTTCCAAGTCTATCCCACCAAGTCTCCAATGGAAACTATTAACATCAAATCGGCCACCAAACACCATTGTACATGATTAAGTAGTGCTGAAGGCACAATTCCACCGAGTCGAAAAAGTTTGACAAATATCAAGGAGTTGCTGAGGAGAACGTGGTGATAAGGCTAACAGTGTTATATCATCGGCGAGGGTAGGGTTTCCACAGTGTAATGCATATAGCGGTGCACCAAAGAGAGCATTCAGGAGGTCGTCAATGAATATGAGGTAGTATAATGTAGATAATATCCCCCTGTCTCAATCCGCGTCGTTAGAAAATTATTGTACTGCATCGAATTTAACTGTAAATGCTGAAAAAAAAATGTTGTTTTTAGAAAAGGTGGAAGATTACACAATGATAAAAAAATGGTATTACAAAGGAAGTAAAGTTGAATGTGGGGATCAATTTCCTTACCTAGGTGTTATTTTAAATTACAACAGTAAATTCACTTCTATCCAAAAACAATTAGCTAGCCAAGGACGAAAAGCTATGTTTGCATTATTTTTCAAAGTGTTCATCATTAAACTTAAATGTAAAAACTATGCTCCACCTTTTCGATACATATGTTAGCAGTATCCTTTTCTATGCAGGTGAAATTTGGTGTATGCACAAAGCTCCAGAGACAGAACATGTACATTTACATTTTTTGTAAGAAATTACTAAAAGTGAAGAAATCGGCCAATAACAACATGGTATATCTTGAATTGGGACGGTTACCTCTAGTTTGGATGAGAAAAGTTAGAATGATAAAATATTGGGTTAAGATATTAAAATCTGAAAATTGTATTATATCAACTTCCTATAGGTTTTTATTACAGTGTTGTAGTAGAAATGATTCCAACTGGGCTATAGCAGTAAGAGATGAATTAAATAATCTAGGTCTTAGTGATGTTTGGTTAAATCCATGTATCTCTCAGCAAAATTTGTTATTACCATTGATAAAACAAATCATTTTTGATCAAGGCATACAATTCCTAAGGGCCACAGTGGAAACTCTCCAGAATGTTTATTGTATAAACATATAATAGATTTTGGAAAAACATTACAATGTTACCTCACAAAATATATACCAAAGAAATATCGCATTTGTTTAACTCGAATACGTACATCTACCCATTCTTTAGCTATAGAAGTTGGAAGGTATACTAATATAAATAATAATAATAATATACAACATTTGATATAGCGCCCTATCTAGCTAAGATAAGCCACTCTAAAGCGCTTTACAGTACATAGATATACAATTTTATACAGTCAATACAATTAGCATATATATATTAATCTATACAATATTGAGGAATTCGCAGGAGCTGCCTTATCAGGCGCTAACTACTAGTCCTATGCCACCTGGCTAATATCTCCATATGTGTGTATGTCTGTGCGTGTGCTGGAGATGTATTGTGTTCTGTTTGTAGTGGGACCGTGCTTCCAACGGTATCATTTATAGTGCCACCTCACTTGAATGCTACAGCATAGATACCGCAACACCCACCCCAGACCATTTTATACTCCACCTGGGTTGTTGGAGTTGTGTGGTTGTGTGGGCAGGAGAAAAACACTTTCTCTAATATTCCATGCGTACGGCGACTTCGGGGATCGAACCCAGGCCGCCTGCTTGGAAGGCCGGAGTGTTAACCACTCGACCAATCCGCCAATATATCTAGGGAATGTAGATATTGTAAACAGTGTAACTCCCCATCTGAAGTAGAGGACGAATTTCATTTTTTATTGGTCTGTTCTAAATTCCCAAATCTCAGATCTCGTTTTATCAAAAGCTATTATTAGAAAAAAACATCTGTGCTTAAAGTCGTCCAGTTATTGAGTGTCCATAATATTAAAGAATTGTGTATGCTAGGAAAATTCATATATGAGGCAAACAAATGAAGGGTATTATAATGGAATATGATTGTTTTCATCCTCTGTACATTGTCCATGATTTGTGTATAATATGTACTGTATACTGATGGGCCAATGGCCCAAAGTTTGAGTAAAACTTGAACTTGATACTACCTGTACGTGTTAGTTGGAGGATCGGTTATAAATGCTCTTTGGCAGAACATAACTTAGAGATGTCTTTGTTTGTCGATTGATGTCACATTGAACCCATACAACATAATTTGGTTGCTGTCATTACTTACACGGTTATGCAGATAATATATAGAATGGCAGGCGCGGATTGGGGGGGG